>NC_051154.1:70440791-70577919 GCF_013339745.2 Dermacentor silvarum | reverse complement strand
AAGAAAAAGCGCCTTCTTGGCAGCCTAGCTCGTTTCCTGGACGCATGTCAATGCTACATTTCAATTTGTCCTCATGTCCTGTAATATTGGACCGATTTGAAAAGTTCTTGCAGTAAAATGCTCCCTAGACGACGCCTTACAACTTCCGATTTATATTCAAAATTGAAATATGGGGCCTAGTGAGGGGCCCTTGAAGAAACACAGATCGTATATAGAGTCGAAGCTATGAAACTTGCGAAGCGCGTGTCAAGTGCGACTCCTAAAGAATATGGCTGGCTATAGATATGATGCAATAAATACGCCGACACCTGGCTACATTTGCACTTTATGCATAATCACTGTAGTAATGAACGCCACCCATAATACTTTTCGCGCTGCATAAGGAGTTCATTCTCTGCAATTCCAATTGCTTATTGAAGCAATTCACGCAAGACATATTAAAAAAAGACATTAAATACGTTTGGTAGACGCTATGAGCGAGAACAGGGGGAACCGAGTGGCTTGATTTTGTTAGTCACGTTATGAAATAGAGCCAACTTAATACATTATAAGACAGAAAAAAAACTTAATCAAAGTGAATTTCAACAACCACTCACAAGGTAAGTGATGAGCGTATACCAGAGGGGATGCATTTTAAAGGCTGCAGTGCAGTTCTCTGGCAGCGCATAAAAGAATGGGCGGCAGTATTTAGACTGCTAAAATTCTTGGGCACACATAAATAATCAACGAGTGCACTTAAAATCATTAGCCTGAAAGTCTGCATGAACTCCTGTCTTCGGGGCAAGACCCCTGGAGCTAAGTTCGCCTCCCCCTTCTCCCAGTGCATAGAGGAAGGCCAAGCAGATTTTCCATTCTAGTTAACCTCCCTGCCTTTCCCCTTTATTTCGTCTCTCTCTTTTCACTCCGGCGTTTTCTCCACTGCGTGGAGTTCCTGAGCGCCGACAAGCTAAGCACCCTTCGCGCGACCGCCGCCGTCGACACCAAAGCTTCCGCCACGTGTCTCATTTCTGGCTGCGGTGATTCGGCAAAAGGGTCACTGGCAGGATGTGTCGCGTCGTCCTCACCGCACGAGGGTCGCGCCGAAAGAGACCTAGGCCTTTCAGCCGCTTTTGCTTGTCAGCCGTCATCGCTGAGCCACCCCCCCCCCCCCCCCCCCCCCCCCCCACCTCCCGCCGTCGTGGCGCACGTGTATCGCTTTCCGCGCTGCGGGCGCTTGTCGCCGGCCGAGCGGTCCCAGTCACGTCGTGAAAATGCCGTTAGCGCCACCCTTTGGCTGTGCCTCAGCTGCTGAAAGGGAACGCGCAGATCATGATGGACAAGCGCGTGACACAAGACAAACTCGGCGTAAGCCCGGCGGCCACTGGCCGGCGGTCTGCCCCTATAGCCACCACAGGGCAAACTGCTGGGGAGCTTCAATAATAACTCGACACGCGCGTACGTGACTCTAATGCTGACGACTTACTCTACACGTCTCTTGGTTCAGGGTGGCAGACCCTTCCGCCGCTCTTGCAGCCTCGGTTTCACCATGTTATTTTTTTTTTCCTATAGTGAGAATAACCGCTCCTGTGTGCTCATTTGTCATATTGTTGGCGGGTCGATTCATTATAGGTATATTACCGGATGCCTTTTTTGATAAATTCGTTGGGTACGGAGGTTAAATAGCCCTATTAAAATGTGACAGTGCTTGCCAAATAAGCAGAAGAAACAAAACCTCTTACAAAATTGTGCTTGATATTATAAAACAGTGTGAACTTTTGAAAGAGAAGCAATAACTATACATGCATACGCCCTGTTATATCGCTGTTTGGTGTCAAAATATATCTTTATTGGAAGACAAGTTATCGCTTTGATAAACTCTGCGAACAAACATCTGTGTTTATCTTCATCTATGCACAAGTACACGTGCAGTTAAACTTCTATTATATGTATATTGTCCCGAGTGCTCCCGAAAGGGAGCACTCGAAATTCGTAAAGGCCGTCGGGAGTCACAAAGGCAGTTTTCTCGCGGTCTCGTTCGTCGACCTCGATCTGCCAGTATCCACTTTTCAAATCGAGTGACGAAAAGTACTGGGCACGCCGCAGTCTATCTAACGAGTCGTCGATACGTGGCAGTGGGTACACGTCCTTTTTAGTTACGTTGTTGAGCTTCCGGTAGTCGACGCAAAAGCGTAGCGTTCCGTCTTTCTTTTTCACAAGAACGACCGGGGACGACCATGAGCTGTTAGAAGGTTCGATCACGCCGTCTTCAAGCATCTCTTGTACTTGCGTACGAATCGCTTCACGTTCCTTTGCCGACACGCGGTAGGGCTGCTGGCGTATCGGGCGTGCGTGGTCGCATGTGATGATCCTGTGCCTTGTAACTGAAGTCTGGCGTACCTTAGACGAGCTTGCGAAGCATGCCCTGAATTCAAGCAAGAGCTCATGCAGTGCCGCCTGTTTGTCTGGAGATAGCTCTGAATTAATGTCGACGTTGCCCATACCGCGGAACAGGTGTCGATGCTCGTTACTGAAGTTGGTGACAAGCAACTGAGAACGGCCATCACTAAGCTGTAGCACACTTCTAGCAGCACAAACACCTTGCATCAGTAGATGCGATAAGTTACTTTCAGCGACCACTTCACCTTCGCGCATTCCACCGCACATCACTTCGACTAGGACACTGGTTCGCGGAGGAAGCGTAACACATTCGGTGGAGACACGAAGGGCGTCGTCTCGACGCTTGTGGTCATAAACGTCGAGTGCTCGGTCTGCTGAGAAGGTGACTACACCTCCCCGTAGGTCAATAACAGCGCCGTATTCTTGAAGAAAATCAACCCCGAGAATGACGTCACGGGAGCATACGCGTAAGACAAGGCAGCTCGCCACGAATGTCGATCCTCGAATCCGAACTCTTGTCGTGCAGGTTTCCAGTGGAGTAACGACGTGACCACCAGCCGTACGAATCTGCGAGCCATTCCAAGGGGTAATTACTTTCTTCAGCAACTTCGCCAGCTTCCCGCTTAAGATGGAATAGTCCGCACCGGTATCTACTAAAGCGTTAACCGCGTAACCGTCGATCACCACCGGTATGTCGAGCGAAAGCCGGTCATTAAGTTCATCTGCAGTTGACGTCGAATCAGTGTCCTCGCTTGTTCGCGTCGATCGGAGGTCTTCAGCGTGTCGACTGTCAGCGGCCTCGCCCCCAAAGGTCGCTGGAGTTAGTTTTCCCGGCGGGGACTTGGCGACCGTCTGCTCGAATACCGCTGAGGCGATGGTGAAAATCTCCTTGGCGACGGCGAGCGCGACTGCCGCCCGGTAGGCGGTGGCATGCGTTGCTGAGCCAAATAATCTTCAATGTCCCGAGGTCGTTGGCCCAGTCGGGGTGGTGGCGAGTAGGCGGAAAAGCCCCGCAACCCGAGGCGTCGGTATGGGCACTGGCGGTACAAATGATCTGCCTCACCACAGTGGAAGCACAGAGGACGGCGATCCGGAGTGCGCCAAACGTCTGACTTCCGAGGGGACATGCGTCGATCGTCGGCGTAATGCACTGGTTGCTCCTGCGGAAGCACAACTGGAGGAGCGGCATGGGGAAACGGTGGAGGCGTGCGTCGTTCCTCGATGTACGGCACCGGTTGGGCTGGTGGAAGTGCAACCGGATGAGCGGCCTGGACAAACAGCGGCGGGGACGAAGCAGGCTGTCTCAACACTTCTGCGTAGGTCGTACGGTGGTGTACAGAAGGTACAGGCGCGGTGTTAGCAAAAGGAAAGTTGGACCGGAGCGCTTGGTTCACTTCATATTTTACAACACTCGCAATGGAGCTCACCGTGGCTTGTGGCGTGCCATAAAGCTTCAATATTTCTTCGCGCACAGCGGTGCGGATGAGTTCTCGAAGGTTGTCATTATTGTTTCCAATGGCCGTCAAAATGTCTGTAGTCGCGTTCACTTGCCGATCATAAAAGTTCGAGCGATGCTGAAGCATCGTTTCCATACTTACAGCCTCGGCTAAAAATTCAGCGACAGTCTTGGGAGCATTGCGCACCAGACCAGCGAAGAGCTGCTCCTTCACCCCTCGCATCAGGTGACGCAACTTCTTGTCCTCGGTCATTCCAGGGTCTGCTCGTCTGAAGAGGCGCGTCATATCTTCGACGAAAGTAGTAACACTTTCGTTGGGAAGCTGGACTCGGGCCTGGATTGCTCGTACGGCTCGTTCGCGGCGATCAGGACTGGCGTAGGTGTCTAGTAGCTGACGACGGAAGTCGCGCCACGACGTCAGTTGTTCCTCACGGTTTTGAAACCATGTACGCGCGCCGTCCTCCAGGCAAAAGTAGACATTCCTACGTTTAGTCGCGTCATCCCATTCGTTGCATTCGGCCACACGCTCGAAGTCAGTCATCCAGTCTTCGACGTCTTCGAAGACGTCGCCATGGAACGACTTCGGCACCAGTGGATATTGAAGCGTATACCGATTCGTCATTGCACGTTCCATACCGGTTCGGGTAGTCTGAAGCACTGCGGTGTCTTCAGTATCTTCAGGAGGCAGTCCCCGGATCCTGCGGCTGGTCCGATGTACGGGAGTATCGACTAACACAGGGCTGGTGCTTCGGCTCCCAGGAGGAGTCTGCGGCATGAGTGAGAAGTACCCCGCACCTCCACCACTTTGTCACGTGCCTTGTGAGAGAACGGGCGACGCAACGTTTATTGAGGGTAGCGACTCCTGAAAAGCACGGCGCTGGGGGCTGGCTATCGAGCGGGCGGAGAAGCACGCGCACTTCTTTTCTTCTTGTCCGTGCCTGCCTCTTAGCACTGTACCCACTACTGCTGGTGGCAATATATTGTTACATCACAAGCTTCCATAAACAAGTTGGCATGGCATGGCAAGAACTTTATTTTGGTCCAGAGAAACTAGGGCCCCGAGGGCAAAAGCCCCCAGGCTAAGTCGGTGGCTCCGCCCACGTAGGCACCGGTAGGCCAATACCCGATGTCGTGAGCTCTCCGGACGGCCAGGAGTTGATCTTGGAGGACTTCGCTGGATATGCGTCGACTCCAGTCCTGTTCACTGCTGAGGTCCGAAACCCTTTGGTTGGGGCACATCCAGAACATATGATCAAATAGACGTGGGGCGCTATAACGTACAATGATTCCCAAACTGTTTTGATTCCAAACTCCTGACGTCAAATTTACGTAACCACCGACGCAAGCATCGGGCGGTGACCCGCAGCGTTGTCTGAATAACCCAATCAAACACTCTCCTCGTTTAGAGGAGGTCACCTTTGTTCGCTTTCAAAACCAATAACATTGTCTACACTCAGCAGTTTTTCTTATCTAATTGGCTGACAAGAGGCGAGGAACACCCTCTAGTGGAGAGGGTTTCGATGGGGCCGAACCAGCACAGTGAAAATAGATAACCGCATGAAGAGGGTGGTGGCGGCTTCTCCGATTGGTCCGCTTCGCCTTACTTAGCTTGCGGTGGCTGGTCTAAAATCGCGGCGGCGTGCAACGGAAGGATAAGAATGCTGCTAAAACGGATCCTCAGCAAGGAAGAGTTGGCAGAGCGATGTCATATGCATACCGAAAGGGCTCGATAACGTTTTACTGCCACGCAAAAAAGTTTATCATGCGCAAATAAATACATGCTCACCGGCAGGTGCGAGTAGCGAGGACCTGAGCGATCTGTGGGCAGCCATCTTCTATTCCTTTCGGAATGGGGCAGTCTGTGGGTATTCAGAAAAATTTGCTGTTTTGTTCGGCATATTAATGCATTTTTTTCGCGTATACGTCACTTTGACGTGGTGAGTTTTCGCGTTTTGTGAGGTCGCGTGACAGACAGGCGAAGTGGGCGTAGCCAGAAAACATTGGACCAATAGCAGAGGGCTAATGATGAAAAGGCGTCGAATCAGGAATGATTATTTTTCTTTTGTGCGTTTTAATCATGCATAATCAGTGTGTACACGTTATATCAGATGGGGACCTATCGCGGTTTTTGTGATGTCGCGTGACAGACAGGCGAAGTTGGGAGTGGCCCGAAAATGTTTTGACCAATCGTGGAGGCTGATTGCAGAAATTGGAATCAAAACTGTTTGGGGGGGGGGGGGATCAGTTTACGTTATAGCGCCCATGGAGTTTGTCCACAACTTTTACATTCCGCGGAAAACTTCTGGTCAATTTTGTTAAGCACAAAAGGTGTGGGATAAGATTTAGTTTGAATCATTCCTAATGTGACTGTCTGAGCTCGGTTCAGCTTCTGATGAGGGGGGGGGGGGGGAGGAAAAAACCTCCTGCAGTCCCTAGTGTGAGGTGATCCTGCGAAAAGTTTTTTTTTTTTTTTTGCCCCAATACCCAGACCATCTAAACATCAGCGTTGCCGAAACGTTCGAATGGGGTGGTGTAAAGAGGAATGCCTCTGTTTACAATCAGCTATTAGGAAGGGGGAGCAATAAGAAAATGCCAAGGACGTGATGTTTCTATATGCCCAGGACTGACTGCGTAGGATATGAAATATCCTTCCGCCACCGCCCCCCCCCCCCCCCTTCACCCCCGGACACACACATACTTATGTTTCGCTCGGAGTCCTTAAAAGGCCCCTGACAAGGTCTGGCCATTTTAAACAGACAATTGCAGCATATACATCACGCGCTGACGATCCCGACGAGCCGATCCCGATCAGCGTTATTACAGGCAGGTAATGTGTTTGTCTCTGCTTCACGTATATCAATACCTTATCGACGGTTAGTTGAGGGGCCAGGCGCAAGAGTACACGTCTGGGTTGCCTGTAGTAATGTAAGTTTGGGGAGTCTGGCTGGTACATGATGTGGTGAGGCCCTACAATGCTGGCTTCCAGTAGGCGTATTTCGGGCAAGCAGGGTCGTTCTTTCATTCCCCAGCAATCCTGCGGGGCCTATAATGCACGTAGTGTCCATGGGGTAGCGTAAATGTGTGCAGATATATGTCCATATGAAGATACGTAAGGCATCGCGTAGAAGTTTCCTGCAAGCATTCATATAGTGTCGGTGAAGGTGATCGACAGCGCTGATTATGGTGTGTAGTCCATAGTAAAGAGAGCGGTTGTGGGCAGTGCTCGTAGGTGCTGATCTATGACCGCGATCACAAACCCATGACTCTGTGATGCTGGAGTCCATGTATAGATATGTGCGGTGTGGATGGAGAGTCCCTAAGTAAGCGACAGAAGTACCCGGCGGCAGGGCTCCGGAACCACGGGGGTGGGAGGCAATCGCCTCCACACGTTCTAACCCAGTGAGGGCATGTCCCCACACTCAAAGCTCTTCCGAGCCGCCTCCCCCCCCCCCCCCCCGCCCCTCTTCTAGTAAAGACGCCACTCAGAAGCGGCGTTTGACGAACTATGACAAAATACTCAGTCACCTGTCACCCAGATAGGGTTGAAAGAGCCTCAGGTGACAAGGCCTGCAAGACTACCAAAAAGGTTTGAGCTCATAGAGAAGCCTTCTAAACCTGCTGAACTTGACCCCAAGCCAACAATGAGGAATGAGTTTTTCGGGGCCATTGACCGGATAATGTGCGAATTCCACCGTCGGTTTGAGCAGCCCGGTATGGATAAGCTGGTTAATGTAAGGCTGACGTTGACAAATGCTGCGCGCGGGCAAGAAGATGAATTGCGGAATAATTTAGGTTGACAAGCTGATGATTTTGTGCTATCTCAGCTTTCAGCACAGTTTATGCTCTTGCCATGTCTTCTGTCCTAAGTGGACACAGTAGCAGTAGAAAGCATCATAGATGTCTTACAGAAACAGTCGGAGGGGGTGCGGGAAATATTTGATGAAGTTATTGAGTGCCTCCAGCTTTTGCTGTCCATTTCTGCATCCGTAGCCTCAGGCGAGCTCTCATTCACTGCTTTACGTCAAATTAAACCGTGCCTCCGCGCAGCCGCAAAGCAGACTAACGCATCTTGTACTTTTACACGTCCACAAGGGCAGGACCGCGGAACTGGTGCTAGAGAAAATAATTAACGAGTTTGTTAACAGGATAATTGAACGGGCAGCCACGTTTGGTTTGACATGATGGTGCACCGTCCAGCAGGGGCGTAGCCAAGGGGGGGGGGGGGGGGGGGGGGGCTTTTACGAACTGAGTACGCCGAAAAACGTGGCGCTCGTTGCGGGCGGCGGTGACAATAGCGCGCAATATGTCCTCGGGAACAGCAGGAGTAGCAGACAGGCAGGTCGCGGTTGGAACTTCATGCATGGAGCAGGTACGTGTGGCGCCGGGTAAGATTCCGCAAGAGCATGTTGTGGCATCGAGTATTCCGCAGGAACACGTCGAGATGTTGGGTAGTACTCCGCAGTATCACGACGGATTGGTGAGGACTGGCGGCGACTGAGATTCGCCGGGAGGGACCGAAAGCTCGTGTTGTTTAAGTGTGGTTCTTGCGATGGCGGTCGGCGCTCAATGCGGCGTTCTCGTGACCAGGATGGCGGTGTATTGGGAAAGCACTCGTCAAACGCGCACTGATAACCAGCGTCTACTCCCTGAAGTCGTGGTAGCTCATCTTGAACCACTCGACGCACGATCGAGGCGATGTCCTCGCAGGCAGCGACGTCCATACTTGCAACTGTGGTAACGTTGTCCAAGCGCCCGAACTTCGGTAAGAAACTGCGGGTCTTCAGAGCTTCGAACGGGCGACATTGCTGCCGGAATTCGGAAGGAGTGTTCAGATTTTCTTTTGTGATTAGAAAATTGTGCACGTCTTCGGCGATGCCTTTTAACAAATGTCCCACTTTGTCTTCATCGGACATATTCGCGTTGACAATTCCGCATAGCTTTAATATTTCTTCAATGTACGTTGTACACGTTTCGCCAGGCAATTGCGCTCTGCGCGAGAGCGTGTGTTCCGCTTTCTTCTTTTTGGAATTTGAGTCGCCAAAGCAGGCTTTCAGTTCCTGGACAAAAGTTTCCCAAGTAGTCAGCACATGTTCATGATTGTCAAACCAAAGCAGAGTGGTACCGGCGAGAAAAAATGCAACGTTGACAAGCTGCGCGGACGTGCTCCACCCGTTGTGGCGCCTTACTCTTTCATAGTGCCTCAGCCAGTCATCCACGTCTTCATCTGTTTTACCGGAGAATATGCGTGGTTCCGGCATCCAGTAGCTCGGTTGCCTTGGTCTCCTTGATCGGCCTGCTTGGGCGTCGGCCATGCTTGTTCGCTCTGGTGGTAGTCCGGCCAGGCGTCTGCTTCTGCGAAGATCTGGTAGGACTGGTTGGTCCAGGGCGTCCAGTACCCCGCACCTCCACCACTTTTGACGGATGTAGAATAGATTTATTTACAATGAAAGGGGCAGAGAAGACATGGGACGGTCCGAAACAGCCGATGCCCGAAAAACCTCGCGCCGCTTCTTATTCTTCTATTCTCTTCCGGTGCGGCGTTACATTATTTTTTGAACCGAAGCAATACCCTTCTTTAATTTTGGGTGCAGAATATTTGTTGGCGTACTACAGGCAGTTAAATTACACATTTTCGTACTGATTTCTGCATTATTTCTCTATTATTCTACCCATATAGTGCTGTCGCGACCGCCCCATGGCCCAAGTACATATCACGATTTCTGCGATCATAGTACGTTTTGTTCTTGCCTAGAGATCGTTTGTCTTTCTATGCGTAAAGTTTACTATCTGTGACTGCGCAACATGTTTATTTGTCTTGTTTGACGCATTATAAACAGTGACATTTGCTTAAATACGTAGATTTATTAGAGACATACGCATATTTAAATATCTTGTTGCGAGGTTCTGTGTATACAAGGAGTGAACTTTGTTTCCAGCGACACTTTTTTGCCCTTTATCAAGGTGTACCTTCGCATTTGTATATTCCATTCTATCTTCGCATTTCAAATGTATATTTCTTAGAACGCCTGCTTTTTACATGTACTCACTGTTGCGACTATAATCTCAGTGTAATTACAATACACAACCGGTAACAGCTGCTCCTGCGCAATCTATTGCAGCGAAGGACAGCGTCATTGAGGTTTTTCCCTGGCCGTTGCACATGTACAAAATGTAAGCAAGCTTCTTGAATGACAAAGATTCATCATAATATTTGTCCTCAACTTGTTCATTTCATGGCCTTTACGTTTTTCATATCAGCTGCATGCACTGCTTTGCTGGTTTTAACTGATATAGTTCTAAAGTTAGTCTGATATTTTACTTACTTATTTAATTGAAACTAAAAAAAAAACGCGGAAGCATTGACTTCAGATATTTCTGCCACAATTTTCGGGACATACTAATATTTCTTTTATGAAAAAATACACACTTGACAGTGCGTAGCGTTCAATAATTCGTTTGCAGCATCTAATATACAACGCCATTGTCAATGGCAATGCAGTTATTACTCGTGTATTGGATCCCTCGACAAATTCTATAAGGAGGAGGCCACGCTGCAACGTGAGCCCCCTACCCCCCTCCTCCCAAACAAAATTTCTGGCTACGCCACTGCCGTCCAGTATATATAAAAAAAAAATCTGGTGTATGACCCGAAGTAGAAGGTGGGTTTCTAATTTTGTGCATCGTGTTTAATATGGTTTGTATGTGTATATTGTGTGTGTATGTATGTATATATGGATATATGTATCTATGCATGCATGCATGCATGCATGTATGTGTGTGTGTGTGTGTGTGTGTGTGTGTGTGTGTGTGTGTGTGTGTGTGTGTGTGTGTGTGTGTGTGTGTGTGTGTGTGTGTGTGTATCAGTAGTTGGTGACATGTATTCTTTTTTTTCGAAACCTTGTTAACCCGTTCGTTTGTAGTTGTCATTCATTGTTTACCCAATATGTGCGTTCGCACTAATGTATCGCCGAAGCTGCTATCAGACTGCAGCCTCCCTTTCTCTGCACTGTGCTTCGTCAGTGGCCATTGATATATATATATATATATATATATATATATATACGTATGAACGAGAAGAAAGGGAACCAAGGGGCCCAATTATCATTAATGATAACATAAGAAGCCAACAAACAATGACACCAAGGACAACAGAGGAGAAATTACTTGTACTTACTAATTGAATTAAAGAAATGATAAATTAATGGAAATTAAAATGGATGAAAAAACAACTGTCTGCAGGTGGGGTACGATCCCACGTGTTCGCATTACGCTTGCGATGCTCCTACCATTGAGCTACCACGGACCCGCTTTCCCATCCACTTTCTGGGGTATTTATGTTTCACAACTAGAACTAGCCCTGGGAGTGTTAGTCAGCGCCACCACTCACAAACTATGGCGGCGGATGTGGAACATCCTTTCTGACGCAGGCGTCACGAGCACGTGATCTTTTTTGGTTATGGCAACTGGTCCATAAACCCACATATGCTACCTGAAGGCATCAGTCTTGCCGGATTCGAGTCCTCGTTATGTAATGAACGAGACTAAAGGAAACCGAGGGGCCCGATTATTATTGATCATATCATAAGAAGCCAACAAACAATGACATCAAGGACAACATAGGGGAAATTACTGGTGCTTACTAATTAAACTAAAGAAATGATAAATTAATGGAAATCAAAATGGAAGATGGTCCTTGGTATAATTGTTTGTTGGCTTCTTCTGATATGATTATATATATAATCAGGTAATCGAGAAATATGTGGTGTACAATCAACCTCTCTATATGACTTTCATTGATTATGAAAAGGCATTTGATGCAGTAGAGATACCAGCAGTCATAGAGGTATTGCGGGGTACAAGGGGTACAGGGAAATATCTTGGGAAATATCTTCAATGATTCCACAGCTACCTTGGTTCTCCACAAGAAAAGTAGAAATTGACCAATCCCGAAAGCGGTTCAGGCAAGGAGACACAATCTCTCCATTGCTATTCACTCCATGCTTAGAAGTATTCGAGCTCTGAGACTGGGAAGGCTTACGAGTGAGGATCAATGGAGAATATCTCGATCAGCAACCTTCGGTTTGCAGATGAGACTGTCCTATTCAGCAACAATGGGGACGAATTACAACAGATGACTGAGGGCCTTAACCGAGAAAGTGTAAGAGTGGGGTTGAAGATTAACATGCACAAGACAAAGATAATGTTCAATAGCCTGGCAAGGGAACAATAATTCAGAATCGCCAGTCAACCTCTAGAGTCTGTAAAGGAGTACGTTTATCTAGGTCATTTACTCACAGGGGACCCTGATCATGAGAAAGAAATTTACAGAAAAATAAAATTGGGTTGGAGTGCATACGGCAGGCATTGTCAAATCCTGACTGGGAGCGTATACCACTGTCGTTGAAAAGAAAAGTCTACAAAGTTACCGGTGCTAACATATGGTGCAGAAACTTGGAGGTTAACAAAGAAGCTCGAGAAAAAGTTAGGGACAACGCAAAGTGCGACGAAGCCAAAAATGTTAGGCCTAACGATAAGAGACAGGAAGAGAGCGGTGTGGATCAGAGAGCAAACGGGGATAGCGGATATTCTAATTGACATTAAGAGAAAAAATGGAGCTGGGCAGGCCATGTAAGGCGTAGGGTATATAACTGATTGGCTATTAGAGTTACAAAATGGATACCAAGAGAAGGTAAGCGCAGTCGAGGACGGCAGAAAACTAGGTGGGGCGATGAAGTTAGGAAATTCGCAGGCGCAAGTTGGAATCAGCTAGCGCAAGACAGGGGCAACTGGAGATCGCAGGGAGAGGCCTTCGCCCTGCACTGGGCATAAAAAATAGGCTGATGATGATGATGAACATTAAAACATGCCCATAATGTTTTAAATAGTGCAGGTAAAACTGGATTTGTTTTGTGCAAATAATAGTTTGCACTGCTTTAAACTTTTATGTCATTTTGAAGGTGCTTGCAGGTCTTACACCGTGGAGATCACAGGGACAGGCCTTCGTCCTGTAGTGGACATAAATATAGGCTGATGATATATATATATATATATATATATATATATATATATATACATATACAGTGAAGTAGACGCGCGTATGAAGCGGTTTATTGACGATTCGGCCGGGGTCCGGCCTTCATCACTGTGAATATTTACCCGGACCCAGAATAGCTTTTTTCTAGTTTATATATATATATATATATATATATATATATATATATATATATTGTTACGTGTGGAAGGACACCGACTAAAGAGGCTAATTACAGGCTATTTACACCGGAGCCAGACAGCCAGGCCCACACTCGCTCGCACCAAGAGCACAGACACACTGCATCGTGTTTCTCGCGGTGGCTCGTCTCTTGAACATCTTTCGATGATATCGTAATATTACCCCCCCCCCCCCCCCCCCAAGCGACAAAAGCGCCGTCACGGTGCTGTTAAATATCCAAGGCGCTTGGAGAGTTGTGGGGTTTGAGTCGGGCGACTTGGATTTTATCACTGGTGGTCACAGCGGAGGACGTAGTGGGCGTGGCTAGAACGACTTCATGGGTGACATCGGTCACTTGGCGGAGCACGCGATATGGGGCTGTAATAGGAGAGCAGTTTTTCACAAAGGCCAACTTTACGCGATGGTGACAAAAGCAACACGAGGGTGCCGGGCGCAAAATGCACATCATGGTGACGGAGGTCGTAGCGTTGTTTCGTTTTTCTTGAGACACTTGCAGACGAGCACAAGCAAGTTGGCGAGCATGGTCAGCAAGGGCGATTGCATCACGGGCATAATCGCTAGTTGAAGCTGTGGTAGACAGAAGCACAGTGTCTAGTGGTAGCGTCGGTTCTCGGCCATACAAGAATTAAAACGGGGGAAAGCCAGCAGTTTCGAGACGGGAAGAGTTGTACGCAAAGGTAATGTAAGGTAGAGCCATGTCCCAGTCACGTTGGTCGGCTAAAACGTATTTCGATAGCATGTAGGTAAGCGTGCGGTTCAAACGCTCAGTGAGGCCGTTCGTTTGTTGGTGGTAGGAGGTGATAATTTTATGCTGTATTGAGCAGGCACGCATGATGTCGTCAATGACGTTGGACAAGAACGTATGGCCACGGTTGGTGAGCATTTGCCGCGGAGCACCATGCATCAAAATGGTACCGTGTAGGAGGAAGTCCGCAACATCAGTAGCACAACTGGTCGGAAGAGCGCGTGTTACGGCGTAGCGGGTCGCGTAGTCCGCAGCGACGGCAACCCACTTGTTTCCTGATGTAGATTCCGGAAAGGGAATGAGAAGGTCTAAGCCGACACGATGGAAGGGCTCGGCATGGATGTCGAGCGGCTTCAGGTAACCAGCGGGGAGCTGGGAAGGCTTCTTGCGTCGTTGGCAAAGTTCACAAGCGGCGACGTAACGCCGTACGGAACGGGCAAGGCCCGGCCAGAAAAAACGGCGACGTACTCGGTCATAGTTTCGAGATACGCCGAGGTGTCCTGCCGTTGATGCGTCGTGAAGCTCTTCTAGAACGGTTGAGCGGAGGTGTTTAGGTACTGCAAGTAGGGACTCAGAGCCGTCCCGATGAAGGTTACGACGGTACAGAGTACCGCCGCGGAGGACGAAGAGGCGTAGAGTAGCATCGGCCGGAGTGTGTTCCAAACGGTTGATGAGTGCTATGATGTAGGCATCACGACGTTGCTCGTCGGCGAAATTAACGAGCTTGGATACTGAGAAAATGCAAGCAGCACTGTCAGTATTGGAGGAGTCAGAGTCGTCAACAGGGTAACGCGACAAGCTGTCTGCGTCTTGGTACAGGCGGCCAGACTTGTGCACCACGGAATATGAAAATTCTTGTAGCCTCAAAGCCCATCGACCAAGCCGGCCTGTAGGATCTTTTAGCGATGAGAGCCAGCAGAAGACATGATGGTCAGTGACTGCGGAGAAAGGATGACCGTAAAGGTAAGGACGGAACTTCGCAACTATATATATATATATATATATATATATATATATATAGTGCCTTCATATACGTATATAGTGCCCCATTAGAAACATCCAATTTGTAAAAAATGGTAGTCAAGAGCTTTTCAGTACGCCAAGTGGTTTGGGGGTTGGGGGCATGGTTATTGACTGCTTAGTACGTATTCAACAGGCTGTACACGTTTCTCCCATAAGACGCATACGGCCCTATGGGAGAAACGATGTTTCTTTAGGCTGGCAAAAAATATGAAAATATTGCGATCCCGCCAGAGTTCCTGCTACACGTTCGCAGCGGGGTATTCAAGGTAGCGTTTAACATGTCAGTGCAGCAATTTAAAGAAAGTATGGCATTGTTTCGTTCGCTGAGATATAACAATGGCCTCTCTGAACCTATTACCTCTCTTTCTTTTGGTGTCATTGCCATTCTTATCTCACGTCGTGCTTTAAAGTTCTTTAAAGACGTCATCAAAACTGCACAAACGAAACGAGAGGCTTGCAGCGAGAACTGCCGAGGTCATTGACTTTTCCCCTTCGGTTCTTCCGCGTATCGTCGAGAGTGCGTCGCGCTGTTGCTTGCGTGCAGGCGAGGGGAAACGGGCGAACGGTAGCTTAAAATCAGAGATCGCAGAATATAGAATTTTTATTACATTTCCCTCGGCTTCGCACTGCGGAAGAGAGAAGGGGCGCGCGCTCTTTTTATCGCCGCTGCTGCCGCCACGTGCAATAATGCCTCGCGGAGAGAGCGCGCACCGACCATATTGATGCGGCGCCTCGAAACGAACGACCAGAAGGAAATGCAAGGTGAAAGAGAGAAAGAGATTAATGAATACTTGCACTGGGCCAAGAACGCTGCCTCGCTGAGCCCGAGTGGGGCGCCTGGATCAATAGAGCAGCAGCGGCCCCCGTCTGGCGGCCGCGTGCGCTGCATGCCGGCGGCGCGGCCCGCCGACGCCGCCAGCGATCCAACACAGTCGCTTGCCGGCCGTACCGACCGTCGCCACGCGGCCGCACTCTACCACCCGGCGCTGCCCTATACGCCGTCAGGGCCCGTCAACAGCGGGGCGCCGCCCGCGTGTTCCTCGTCTTCCGCCATCTAGCTTATTTTTCTCGCTATTTTGCGTCGAGAATAAAAGCCGCTCATCGGAGATTTGTGTTCACGCGCCGATGGAGGGGGGCGTGCACTTTGCATATTCTTAGCCGCGGTACATTCCAGCCGTGCGGCGTTGCGTGGGCGTCTATTGCTCACACGATCGTCGCTCGCGGGACGTGCGACGCATCTAGCAGCGCGCCCGCGATGCACGTTTGGTGGCAGCACATTTCTGTGGCCGAAATAGAAAGGCGGCCGACCGATTCCCGCGGCCGAGCACGTTGCCGCTGATGCGCTCTGCCGGCGACGGATGGGGCCTCGGGCGAAAAGGAATTCTGTGTTGTGGCCCGCTCGGAGCGAAGGCTGCCGCCACAGGAAGGCGCGCCCGAAACTGGCAGCCCTCTCCTGGCCGCGACGGAGGAACATGCTACGATCTATCTGCATTGTTGATACTGCAGCGGTCTTCCGGTTGTGTTCTATGGCGCTGCGCACTACGTATGTGTGTGGGAGAGGCTTAGCGTGTTTGTTTTCGTTTGTTTGTACGTGTGTGAATGCTTGCGTGCGTACACAGGGAGACGAAGACCGGGATGCCTTCCTCACGCATGGGCGACGTTACAAGATGAATGGTTCTTCACCCTTCCTATACTGTTTTGGTCTTCTACGTTTCCTCGCACTCAGTGAGTGCGGCTTCCGCCCCTCCAAGCCATTGTCTGTGAGGGGCAATAAGTATCACGCAGCATGGGAAGCTGAAATGTTAGGTGTCACCGCAGGAGGGTGCCGAGAGACGAATAAATGTCAAAATCATAATGGGCAAGCCAACGTTTCTTCTTCTTCATTTCTTTGTTTTCTTTTTTTTTTTTTTTTTTTAGAAGAACAAGCGCATGACAGAGCAAACAACATTACGTCATTTTTTAAGACGACGTAAAAAAAATTCGTTGACCGGGTCAGTTTCTTTCTTATTCCCTTCCATGTACTACATTTTATTTGCATCCTTTTTTGCTGACAGCTCAAACTTGACTGCAGAGCATCCTCTCCTTTTATATAGTTGGCTCTGTGATATGGCCTCAAGGTCATCAAAATTTGTTCCCGTGTCAGTGAACAGCTCGTTTTCGCTAAGCAGGCCAGAGTGTACGTGTACGCAATTTACGAACACTTATAGGATCATATTGGGACAGCCATTGTAGTGATGTCAGCCACGTAATCAGGCCCATTCCTTAGAAATGTAAGAAAGAATTGATATGATGAAAAAAAAATCGCATAGTAGTGCTATATTACTTCTCGCACTAAAGTTTTCAGTGATATAGTTTCATGAACTATTGATTATTGCAGGTACAAGCTACGTTAGACAACATTTGCTTAGCAAGAACAAAATCGCCCTAATGTGAATTTCAAAACATACTTAAGTGTCACCCCAGGTATTGTAGTAACAATGTTACCCAGAAACTTACACCTGTGATTCAGCGCTGCCCCTGTGCATTGTGGGCCATGAAACGTCAAGAAATGCTCACTTATTTGGGAACCCGTCCCTAACGCCCCAACTGCAAGATACTGCAATTATCGCTTTGTGTCGCACTGTAGTTCCAAGCGATGCTCGAGAGCCTCGTCACTAGAACACGTTTTATTGCATATGTCGTGCCAGATAACGTAACGTGAGCGCTTTGTTTCGTCATATCTAATTGCAGATAGGAGGTGGTGGTTTAGTACAAGTTCCCGGTAGAACATGTGCGTCGCCGCACAGAATGGCGAGATAGCGTATATAGTGTGCGATAAAGACACCATGAGTCTGAATTGAATGGAGCTGAAAGAAAAATTAAATTAAGGGGTTTTACGTGCCAAAACCACGATCTGATTATGAGGCACGCCGTAGGGGGGGACTCCGGAAATTTGGACCACCTGGGGTTCTTTAACGTGCACCTAAATCTAAGTACACGGGTGTTTTCGCATTTCGCCCCCATGGAAATGCGGCCGCCGTGGCCGGGATTCAATCCCGCGACCACGTGCTCAGCAGCCCAACACCATAGCCACTGAGCAACCACGGCGGGTATAGAATGGAGCTGAAATAAATTCTGGGGTTTCACATGCCAAACCGCGATATGACAGGAGGCACGCCGTATAGTGCGGGACTCCGGATTAATTTTGACCACCTGGGGTTCTTTAACGTGCACCCAAGGCACGGTACACGGGCGTTTTTGCATTTTGTCCCCATCTAAATGCGGCCGCAGCGGCCGGGATTTGATCCCGCTACCTCGTGCTTAGCATCGATCGCAACACCAAACCCACTACGCCACGACGGCGGGTTGAGTCTGAATGAACATCTGGTTGTCTTCTAACTTCAGTATCCTGTCTTTTTGTTGTTTTTAATATAAGAGTTGAACTCTTATGAAAGTAGGTGAACATGCTGTTGTGCGAGTATCGTCAACACACGCCGATGGTTGTGCTTTGTCAATGGCTAAGGGTGGCTGCCTGCGTTTCACGGGCGCGTGCTTAAAAGGGCCCCTTTATGTATGGCTCTAGGCTCCCATAAGCAGATTCGTACACTCCTTGCGAGGATTTACGCTTATTTTACCATGACGTTGCAGCACAAGCAGGCACTGCGCATCAGCGGCTCTGATCCATGCCACATGAAGCGCTAACAAAGATTCAGATGAGCAAACCAACCGTAGACCTTTGAGATGGTGAAAACGTTGATAGCGCCGTGTATGATTTCCTCTACAGCTTGCTTGCGGTGCAGTGACCATATAGTCCTTCGACCCCGAACCTCCAGGAAATGGTGGACTGCGGCTTAAATTCACGAAGGTGTTGCTTCAGAAAATTAGGAAGGTACCAGGCTTTCTTTTAATGGGAGCATTATTAGAATTGCTCTCCTGGTTTCATTCGTCACTGTGGACGAAAGTACCCCCACATAGGAGTTTTAACAAGGTGATGTGTCCTATATACTCCAATCCTTGAATATTTAATACGATGTATGGGAGCAATACAGCGGCATTCCCTCGGTTCACTCCGTTGGCTAGCTGCAGGAGGATAAAGACGACATGACGTGATTTTACTCCGCCTTCAAAAATTTGTTCTCTTGTGGGAACTCCGCACAGGGAGTTTTAAAAAACTCCCCCGTTAGAACAGGTTGGTCACGTGGTGCTTCCCATGTGGCTGAGCGCCGCGCCAGCGACCGGCCGCGTTCGGCGGAGTCGGCGGTGCTCATGGCTGACGATTTGTTTACATCTATTAAGTGGCGTCCCGTGCCAGCGTTTAGCCGATTTTCTTTCCTATACTTCCTTCCATGAAGTGTTATAGGCGTGCCTAAAGCTCACTGTATCTCGTATTCATGTACGTTAGCTGTGATCACTTTGCTGGCAACGATGAATGCGAGATCAACGTTTTTTAAATGCGGAAAAAGGCTTAGGTGCCCACGAAGCTGCCGGTTGACTCGTGATGTCGGCTCGGATTTCTGGCTTTGATTTCGTGTTGCGTGACTTGTGTTCTTCAGTGCGTGAAATACCATTTTTATGTCCATTTGAGTATGTACTGACAACGTCCGGTGCAATGTTTGAAAGTGCCGCGTAGCAATGGCAACAGCAGCCACTGTTCGAGCGACAACGTCCGTGCTAGTCGCCCATGAATGTCATATTCCGACTTCGTTGCGGTGCTGTGTTGTCAGTAAGAGAGACCGTACTGCAAGCAACTCTTTTTATAAATCTGTGTACGGATATCCGCGCCCATGAAATACGGTAGGATGTAAGTACGTACTGTGAATAAACCTTATGAGCGATATGAATCGAATTGTTTGTTATCGCGCAGTTCTGTCTTGATCACGTCGTTGTTTCGGATATTGCATTAACATCATGCTCTATTCGAGACACTGATTTAGAAGCATACCTGCTGGCTCCGAGTGTGAGGATTCGTTTGACAGATCAGCGATATAGCTCCGTTTCACAACCGAGATACATTTTTTGGACGTTGAGCAATTAGTGCGGTCGAAAAATTGTATGACTGCGCACTTTTCGGTGTTACATGGGCTTCTACGGGTCATGCTCACACGTAATAAATTGTTGTTACGCCACCATTCTTTCCCACAAAGTTAAATTTGCCATGAAGCACGCGCACTTCCACTTTTCTTGCTAACTGAACTACTTCCTACTTCCTGGCCGCGACCGCGGGGAGTGTTCGAAGTCGCTTCCGCACTCACAGAATGGCATGCTAAATTTTAAAATTTCTGCCATTGACATTGTTTTCTCACTATTCTGAATTAACGGTTTTGTGTTGATTTAGGTCTCATGGTAATTTAAGAGAGCACCCGCCGCGGTGGCTTAGTCGGCTAAGGCGTTGCGCTGCTGAGCACGAGATCGCGGGATCGAATCCCGGCTGCGGCGGCCGCATTTCGATGGAGGCGAAATGCAAAAACGCCCGTGTGCTTGCGTTGTAGTGCACGTTAAAGAACCCCAGGTGGTCAAAATTAATCCGGAGCCCTCCACTACGGCGTGCCTCATAATCAGAATTGGTTTTGGCACGTAAAACCCCAGAAAGAAGAAGAATTTCAGAGAGCTAGATCTCATATGTGCGAGCATGTGAGTCGTAATTTTGAAAACAGTACAGCTGCTCGCTAGGCCGTTTCGAAGCACACAGTTTCGTGGCTATATATGCTGGCAGAGTTGCTTGTTGTTGTGCGTCGCGTGTACGTTGGATGACTTTCAAAGTTCTTCATCGGGCATTTCTCAAATGTTTATGTATGTCATGGTTTATCTGGTCTCTTGACTTGTTTCGCAGAATTTGACTTGGTCTTGTGTGTATATTTCGAAATTTGACCCGTAGCCTCTACATATAAAATTCTACACGCAAATTGACGTGATACTTATCTTTAAACTCCCGATGCACCTCGAAAAAACTCCGTCCAGCGCGAAGTAAAAAATAAAAAAGGACGAAAAGAAAAAAAAAAGCTCCCCAGGCACTACGCAAAAATTCCGCCCACACGGAGTAAAAATTACACTCTGATCATTCGGAGCGTAATGAACTCCCAACCGGGGGGTCGCCAGAGGGCAAGCATTATGCTCCCACCTGAGAGTTATTTCCGTTTACAGTGATACGTCCAGCCGTGTATATAGACTCAATCGCAGCCTAAGTAATGATAACATAGATGACACGTCCCCGCTTGTGGGTTGTGAACCCACAAGCGGCACCCCAAAGCTCTACCCGTGAGGTCACAGAGGTACATGCACAGCTCGAAAGAATAACAACTTTACCAGTTCTTCTTTCGTATAGCCTAGTGCTTTGAGACGCCTGGCGCGTGCGTTGTGTCACGTAACGACAAATTATAAAAATTAGAGCGCGCTAACCTGTCCCATCCTTCTCCTCGGCATCTACCTATTATATCGCTTTGACACGTTTGGTGACACTGCACCGCCTTCTGTATCGGCCATATAGTTAGGTACAGACGTAAGTTCCAGTAGGTGTTAAGTCTACTCCAGTGGCGCGTTTTGCGTGCAAATGTTTTCTCGTTCTCTCTGTGCTGATGTTTAGTGCTTTACACCCCAGGTGTCTTTCCGTGTTCCTTCAATCGCCGCCTCCACGCTGCGTCCACAAAATCAACTGTAGGCAGGTGTTTGAGAGTGACATCAAGCGTTCTGTCCTTCGTTCTTTCCCGTACACAGCAGACGATGCGTGTAGATCAGCGCAGTGCAGGAATGCGGAATGTTTATTCGTTCTCATTGCACTTGTGTGTCGCTTGCGTTGTACCAAATATGGCGTTACACGTTCTACTACACGTGGAGTTGGGGAAAGCGTACGTCACAACCGCGTTGTATACAGACTGAGTACTTAGAGGGTAGGCGTCTATCTGCTTCTGATGGCCCCTAGCTAGTCTCAACTGTTCAAGTGAAGTACACACAACCCGAAACGTTAAAACATTTGATCACATGATTTGTGCGGAAGAGGCTTCGATATAACATAGATTCTCACAATACTTGGAATCGGCGTAATTTTTTGTCTTTTTGTGTAAATGTTACGTGGAGGCTACCATCCCCTTCCACCTTCCCTCGATTCTATGGAATGCTCCAGACCCTTTCTCTAACAGAAGAGAGAGAGAGAAAAAAAAAGAGTTCAATTCGC
Organism: Dermacentor silvarum; assembly: GCF_013339745.2. Classification (NCBI taxonomy): domain Eukaryota; kingdom Metazoa; phylum Arthropoda; class Arachnida; order Ixodida; family Ixodidae; genus Dermacentor; species Dermacentor silvarum. The sequence goes on along the minus strand of NC_051154.1, from coordinate 70,555,940 downwards.
CACTGATATGTAGGAAATTACTTCTTTTATGTCATGAAATGGTACTGTGAAGTTGGAAGACAGTCGTATCACGGAGGGAAATCGATAAGCCGAACTGGATACTGTCGTTTTGTTACTTGCGAGTCGGCTTCCCTTCGACCAAAGACGCAACCCCTGGAGCCTGATTACGAAGGGCACGGCGGCAGCCGCATCGCCCGCATCCCATATATTTCGCTACCGAGGATGAACACGTCGGCGCGTTCCGCGACGGAGTGTCGGCATCACGAAGAGCCAAGTTAGAGACGCGCTCACTACATCTACCCTTATCCTTCGGATTGCGGGCCACCACACGCATCGAAGACTGCAGCAGTGCGGCATGCTTCGCTGTGCACTACAACCGCCGCCACCGCCACCACGGACATTCCCCACAAACCTGTGAAGCGCTCGCCCCAACATCGCTTCCGATCCCCCACCCGGTCATAAACATCCAGGAAGCCAGCGCTCTTCTTCTCAAAGAAGGTAAAAAAGCTGCCGCGTACTGAGAAGAAGCTGCGCTGAGCGGAGCCAAATGAAACGACAGTGAGTGTGCGCGGCACTGAGCTATAAGTGCAATCTACAACCTAGCGATTCGCAAGTAATTAAGCTTTCTTAATCAAATATCGCGTCTGTCGTTCGTTCCGTTTCATGAAAGATCTGAGCTTGCGGCTGCAATCTTTTGAACTATCATATGAACTTTGGGCAATCTCTCCATCGCGTTACGTTGCATTAGCTTGTAAGCTAATAGTGCAATTCAATGTCGGAGTCGCGGCGCAACTTTTTCTGCTGTCTTTGGAGCAACTGTGACTTTATGACAAGTGAGGGCGCGGGTCACGTGTTACAGTGAGATATCGACAGCAGATTTCGATCCACAGTCATTCCGTGGAGCAGTTGAAGCTGCTACACGAATACCTTCGGAATGGACCGGTACTCTGTGTGACGTATACAGTTCCCCTTCACGCATGCTTTTTCGTTCTTTTACTGCTCACCGCCTTTGGTGGCACCGTGGTAGTCGTGGCCACGGTGGTAGTGGTTAGTGTGTACTATGGTATAGTCGTCGCTTTCATGGCATTGCTTTTGCTATTCAACAGTGACATAGTCACAGCTGCGACTAGGAGAGTTCTGATACACGCGACGAACCAGACACAGACAACGACGCTCAAGCCGCCGATTTTGAGCGGGCATTCGACAGGATGTTTCGTCTGCGTTGGCAGCGAGCTGTGGAAGACTACACGCAGGCTATATCCTTCGTAACTCTGAACCCGGTATCACGCTATATGCTTTAGCGGCGTGGATTGGTTCCAATCGCGGACCAGGAGGCGTTGCTTTACGCCACAAAGGAGGGCTCGCTGGCCGAGTTGGTCGGCTGCCTGCGAATCCACCATTAGAATTCACCATTCGTTCTGTAGATGCGGAATAGCGTGCATACATGCAATGTGCGGCCTGGCGGCAAGATTATAAGCTTATAATCAAGACTCCGATCCCATAGCGGAACCTGTCTGTCATCCCTCATATATAGGACAGTCGGAAGGCGTTGCAATCTGCTGTTATCAATCTGGGCTGTTTTTGATAGCTGGTTATCGCTTTTTTTTAGAACGCTTCATCGTGCATGCGGTGTGCTCGATGAAGTATGTTAACGGAAACTCTGCGCGTGCAAGTACTTCATTAAGCGCGCGTAGCTTTCTTTGAAACGTCGATGCCTGCTGCATACTCGCATAACTGAGCGATCACGCGTTGCAGTATCTTGGAGGCTGTCACTTCTTGCCCGTTCGGCATCATATGCAAACAAATGTGACAGTGCAAGAGTACCATGACCTCCTCTATAGGTCATGAAGAAGACATAGAGAACTACCACTATGCGTAGTCGCATTTCTTTCATGGAAGCGCGGACGAGTGCGACCGGCAGCCTCCGATTGACAACGGTGACATACCGAGGTTGGCTGTGCGCAGTGTCGGCGCTTCCCGCTTCTTGTGTGTGCACCATACCACGCTTCAAAGCGTTGTGGACGGAACTGAACTACAAAAGCGGTTTCATTCGTCTTGATTGCTTATCTTTTAGTTGAGGTCCATCGGTAGTGGGTGCCCGAACTCGACTGCTGAGATAGGCCTAACATGGACGAGATCTACGTACACAGCCTCAAATTCGATTTGAACTGCCGGAAAAGGCTGCCAATCATGAATATCAACTTCCGCAGCACGTTTCAGAACACTTTACGCGCGAATAAATGTAGAGTATCCATGCTAACGTTAGCCGAGCTGTTAAAAAATTTAAAAATACACTGTCTGGCGACCGAACACCGTAGGTCTCATAATCGTTTCTTGCACCATGTTTTTCTTTCCTTTTCCTTTATTTTCTTTTTTTTTCAGCTTGGCTGACGTTAGCTGGGACCCTCAGTATATGTACAAGGACAGGTGCTGCGGCAATCGCGTTGTCTGTGCGAGGTTTTCTCTCAGCGGTTGATTTCAAGAAGGTAGGCAGCTCGATCGTATTATCCGTGCCTGTGCAACCAGAACGACACTACTGCATACCACACTTCTTCAGCATTGTTCTTCTAGATCCTGAGGACCATTCGAGCTTCTCGATCTGCACACGCTAAAAGGCAGAAAAAGCCCGTAAAGCCGCTACAAAATCACACAAACTCACCGGCCAGCTCCTGCACCGCTTGCCGAGTACCCCCTCAACGTGCCCCCTCTGAACCGCTGGCGCCGCCCCATGGTCACTTTTGGCAGCGTATGCAGCTCTCCCATAGCGTGACGGAGAAGTTTCGTGACCATAAAAAAAGAAAAAAAAATCAAAGGATTTTGCTATTACTAATGAGCCACTTTCCGGTGATTAGTTAATTTTTTGTACTTCTTGAAAAGCAATCAACATGCCATATGTTTCGCATGTTGGGTTTTAACCAAGCAACACGTTTGTGAACATAGCCAACTATTTAAAGAAATATCTGGGTCTGACATCTACATTTTTTTCTTGTACATAAATTTAGATATTACATGAATCTGAATAAAACTATTTTTTAAAAGGGTGTTAAAAGGCCGAGAAAGTAAAAAATCCTGGCTCTCCCGCAATCGAGAGTAGATGTAAGCATGAAATGGCTGCCGGCAAAGCAGATTGGTGCCTCGACGCAGGCCTGAAGCTTACTGAGCCGAAATGAACCTGTTTTGAACTGAACCTCGTTGCAAGTCTCGTCTCGGCGAAACAACCATCCGCGGCGCGCCGGACGCTGCCGGCTTGGTCACGCAGCGTGGCGCCATCTCTCGAAGGAGGCGGCGCAAAACCCGCACCGCGGAACTCACGGACCGCTGGCGTTGAAAAGAGCACAGGCAACCCTGTCTCGTCAACAAAGAACATCGGAGCAGCATTTCGCTCACCCGATACAATCCCCTCCAAGCCGACGAAGCGGCCATAGCCCTCGCGCTCTCCCAAATACAGGTTTAAGTCATAGTTACCGACTCCCAACAGGCGTGCCGCAACTTCGCTAGCGGCAGAATTCATGCCACTACGCTCAAGATAATAAATCAAAAGCCGTCAACCAGATCAGTCATAATCATCTGTGCGCCAGCTCATCACGGCATTCCTGGCAACGAGGTGGCCAACCGCGTGGCTCGAGATTTGACCCACCTAGCCGACGCCGAGGAATCTGAACCCGAGCGCATGCACCCTCTAGTCTCATACCAAGACATCACAGAGCACTACAAGCTAACCCGCAGAACATATGCACCCCCACACAAGTCACTACCTAGAGAGCAGGAGCGATTCCATCCGAGCTCTACAGGTTAACACATTCCCCCACCCAACCAGAAAGCCACCTCATAGCCCCTACACAATTCTATCCGCTATGCCGCTTCTGCGCAGAGCCCGGGTCCCTCAGGCACATAGTAGGGGGCTGCAGAGAGGCACCACTCAATCCTCCGAACCCTTACCACACCAACGAGCTTTGGGAGAGAGCCTTGGCCAGCTCCGACCTCGAAGATCAGCAACGGCTGATTGCGAGGGCCCAGGACGCGGCCCGAGCTCAAGGCATTCTGGAATGAGGACGCCTCTCCAAAGCTGCATTTACACATTAAAGATGTTTATTCTCTCACTCTCTCTCTCTCTCTCAGCGTCAAAAGATGACAAGCAAGTGCATGGTGCGTTGTATCTGTCTTTTGAACGTCGCTATTGGAAATGACAAATTAAACTTCAAAGTACTAGAAGAGACAGCTTGAGCGATAGTGTGAACCAACATTTATTAAGAAATCGGAAGCAATATTTTTTGTAACTTGTTTGGGCAGTAACCAGCGTATGTAATCCGGTCTTGTACAATGGGTTGGGGGCCAGAGACCTAACTTTCTTAAGTTTTGACTGGTGGCCTGGACCTCATTTTGCTCTCGCAGCGATGCCCCAATGTTCTCATTTCGTTCTCGACCCATTTTCGTCTTGAGTGACCGGATAACATCTCTGTATTTTGGCTCAAGGTCTTTTTAAGGTCACCGACACCGGGAGCTAAAAGCATTTCATGCCTAAAAACCGAAAAGACAGCACTGCGGAAATCTTATGGCAGGACAGCTACCCAACATCAGTTTGCTTTAGTTTTGTTTTCTATCTCGCTCTCTGTTTTGCAATAACGAGAAACTCCATGTCCAACTGTCAGCGTAAAAATGGATAGCTTGATATTCGTATGTAAACGGCGCAAGACATTTTCCATTTAAAAGCGTACACTGTCCTCTGCAACTCCTGACGACGTCCCTATCGCGCCACTCCTGTGGCGTTACGCGCACTTTAATTCACAGCCGGAAAATTAATTGAAATATCACAATATATCTTCGGAAATTACGGACGTAGTGAAGTGTGCTTCTTGTCAATTTACTATTTTTCACTTGAAAATTGTTGAGTTCCAGGGGATCAACCATTGGTTACTCATCATAAATCCTTTCTATTTTTTTTTTCTTTCTTGTCGCCGCCCCAGCTAAGCCGGCTTTTTTTTTTTTTTCAGTGAGCTTGTACTTGTTTCAGTATGAAATATTGTGCTTCTTCTTACGTGTGTAGAAAACTTGCTGTAAGATGTACCGAACGTGTTGGACTGCTATATGGCACTGGGAGCTATAGCATGTGTTAAGATAATCACCGTAATGCGAGCCCTTTTCTTTTTGTTTTTCATAGCTCATACTTTTTCCTCAATACCATTTTACTCCATCATAAAATTTTCAGATTCCCTTATTTCATTAAGAGCAATTCTTGCCCTTTTTTTTTTCCTAATTCCATGCTTACAGAACGGTTCTTTGCCTCAGCGCTCATAAAGCGCGCAGTCTGTGACCATTTATCGCTGGCGAGAAGAACGCTTATTAGTGCGCAGGACTAAGTCATTAATCAAATTTGCATGCAGTATTTCAAACTCCGCGGGAACAATGCGTGCGCGCCGCCGCAACCCGTTCTTAAAAACCTTGGCGCACCAGCGCTGTCTGCCCGGCCCAGTTTGCTGCTGCCGATATCCGAAGGAGGAGGCGTCAGCGTTTTCTTCATCCTCATTTTCCTTCTTTTTTTTTTCCTCTTTATTTGGCACGTGCGTTATTTCTTGTGCGCCGCGCTATTTCTAGACCCGATATGCGCGGCTTCTCTGCTGCCCAGTCTGTCCTCGCCTGCCGCATATACTCGCGTACTTTTTTCCCTGTCTCTTAGTTCACTTCGTTTCCTGTTTCGGCCGCTCTGAAGAGCCGGTGCAAACGGCAGTGTGGCCCCACTGACGGAGTCCCCGAAATGCCGCGCGTGTACACACAGGGCCGTCGGCTTCATTGTGCCAATTACGGCCCATTGCGTCGCAATCCGATTACCCGCGCCGCGAAGGCTAGCACTTTTTCGCCCTAATTTTTTTGTGCGACTTTATTTTCCTCCTGGCCAAGGCCGCTCCTTCCGAGAAGCTCTGGCCACCGGGTGAAGGGGTGCGTATGAACGCGTAATGAGTGACTTTTGTCCCGGAGGTGCCTTGCTTTTTATCCACTCGAGTCTCACTCCTCTCTCCCTCTCCCTGTCTGTGGGTGGGTGTGTTGTGCGTGCGTGCGTACGTGTGTACGCACCTCGGCTTCAGGGTACGTTGTGCGTGCCTGCATTATGTGCGCAGCAGTGACTGCAGACGTTGACTCTATTCACTTGTATTTTCATACTGAATACCAATAACAGCCTAAACGATTGACTAGAGCCTTTCGAACGCAGGCCAGAAGATTTCGCCACTGAGATTTAGATTTCCGATGTTGGATGTGCGTAGAATCCTGCACTCGATAAGCTTGAACATACTACAACGCTCTCTAACATCTGGCGGTTCGTTGCTTAAAAAGATGGGGTAACCGTTGAGATGATGACTGCATGCATGGTGACCATTGATATAGCTTCCAAATAATGTAACATTTTAGCGTAACTGGATTTTCTGAGTCAGCTTATTTTCGAAGTATATATTGTACCTCGCTGATAACAATTTGTAAACGTGGCCGAGGCCATTAGCACATTGTGATTACTTCAAGCATTCACAACAGCAAAATTAGCAACAGGAACACTGTGTTGGCTTTGTTCTCATTGGTGATTTTGTCCCGAGCTCACAGAAGTTTGTTCTTCTACTACCATGTCCGGAGGGCCTCCTTCAGTTGCTCATGCAGACCGGATCGTTCTCCAAGGAGAACCCCACTTCTGTGCACAGGAAGAACTGCTTTCTTTAACATGCCCTAGCGGACTCTAGAGGAAAAGCTCCCCATGGCGTCCATGTATTGAAATCGGGAACAGCAAGGCCGCTACCATGTTGCTACCGTATGCGGGTGCGCAGGCGCAGACGACGAAATACGATTCACACAAGGTATATAGTTTTCCAAAAGCTTCCTTCGTGCTGCAGCATGAAGGAAGCTCTTGGAAAACTATATACCCCCGTATTACCCTGTATATGTACCCCCTGCATCTCCCCACTTCAGCTTGACTCAAGAAAGTGGACTGTGGCACCATCCCTCGACGGAAGTTGTCTCTGCGCTTCATTGACATTCCACGACAATTCTTAAGAAACGTAGCGTCTTCTTCAATCGAAAGGCGGCGCTCCGCTCTACACGGCGGAGTGGAAGAAGCGCTTCGACTCGAGGTTCGTTTGAGAATACCGGGGTATTCAGGGTGAAGAATTGAAGTCTGTATAGCTGGCTTATGTTTTGGAATGTCAATGCATTTGATCGCACTTTTTGGGGATGGATATCTCGAAAGTGGTGGTAGTGTCTTTAGATTTGTGTTAACTGGATATGGACTTTAGTATTAATTAGCCCGCTTCATTTCTCCTTTTGTGTCATAGTTACTAAAAATAATTAAACTGTCAATGGCAGACACTTTGTTAATTAGCTAGGTGAGCATTTCTAGTTTTCCTGCACGTTATGTGCGGAAAACGCACTTGAAGGACCGCTAACTCTTCCAGTTAGCCACCTGAAAAGGCCCGATTACCCTATCTACCACAGGTAATTAAAAACACAGAAACCTGTAAAATACCCATGGTATATTTTACCCTATAGATGCGCTGCGGAATGCAATGAAAAAATCCGTGGTGGTCTGCAGCATCTCCTCGCAGGTGGCGCCGCAAAGAACCCGAGGTGGTGAAAATTAAACCGGAACCTCTAGTGCGTTGCTTTCGGGTGTTAAATATTCAACAATGTTCGTTTCCTACGTCCACAGAACAATGGGCAGGAACAAAGGCGCCATTCAGACCTTACTAGGTTCTTGAGCCGAAACTTGGGGCGCTATAACGTAAAATGATTCCAAACTGTTTTGATTCCAATTTCTGCAATCAGCCTCCACGATTGGTCAAAACATTTTCGGGCCACTCCCAACTTCGCCTGGCTGTCACGCGACGTCACGAAGACCGCGATAGCTCTCCATCTGATATAACGTGTACACGCTGATTAGGCATGATTAAACCGCACAAAAGAAAAATAATCATTCCTGATTCGACGCCTTTTCACCATTAGCCCTCTGCTATTGGTGTATGTTTTCTGGCTACGCCCACTTCGCCTGTCTGTCACGCGACCTCACAAAACCGCGAAAACTCACACCTCAAAGTCACGTGTACGCGAAAAAAAAAATGCATTATTATGCCGATCAAAACTGAAAATTTTTCTGAATAGCCACAGAATGCCCCGTTTCGAAACGAATAGAAGATGGCTGCCCGCCGATCGCTCAGGTGCTCACTACTCGCACCAGCCGGTGAGCATGTATTTATTTGCACATGATAAATTTTCTTGCGTGGCAGTAAAAGGTTATCGAGCCCTTTCGGCATGCATACGACATCGCTCTGCCAACTCTTACTTGTTGAGGATCCGTTTTAGCGGCATTCTTATCCTTCCGTTGCACGCTGCCGCGATTTTCGACCAGCCACCGCAAGCTAAGTGAGGCGAAGCGGACCAATCGGAGAAGCCGGCACCACCCTCTTCATGCGGTTATCTATTTTCACTGTGCTGGCTCAGCCCCATCGAAACCCTCTCCCCTAAAGCGTGCTCCTCGCCTCTTGTCAGCCAATTAGATAAGAAAAACCGCTGAGTGTAGACAATGTTATTAGTTTTGAAAACGAACAAAGGTGACCTCCAATGAACGAGGAGAGTGTTTGATTGGGTTGTTCAGACAACGCTGCGGGTCACCGCCCGATGCCTGCGTCGGTGGTTACGTAAATTTGGCGTCATGAGTTTAGAATCAAAACAGTTTGGAATCATTTTACGTTATAGAGCCCTTGAAGGGAAATAAGCTTTGGCGCAAAGTGGTATAAAAAATTCGGCAGAGACACTTAAGACTGCTTACGTGTGCGAATGCGAAAGCATTAAAGTCGCTTGGTAAAATGCTTTTTTTTTTCTGCGCGTTCCTTGTCCGCGCAAGCGCTCGCCTGCCTTTTAACGGGAATGAAAACATGCCAGGCGTCTCAAAGCGCTCCCCTACCCGCGAGGAGTTCATAACTTGAAGGACCGCTCACGGCATTCACATTAATGCACTTCATTTTATACACTCATTTTATACACTCATGACGTGGCGCCACCTCCTACCCATTGGCTGCGCCGTCACGTGCCCAACGACGCACGCACTAGGTCACACGTTCAGTCAGCGAAATGACTGCGACGTGACGTGCGCAATGACACACGCACTAGGCACACACTTAGTCCACCAGAACCGTGGAGCCGCCGTGGCGGCGGTGAAGCGTGCTCCTCTCGCACCCCGGAGGCCCGGGTTCGATTCCCATCCAGACCGAAATTTATATAATTTTCCTCTCAAAGGCATTAGTTTACTTTGTTTACAGGATCCTCTGTGAGAAATTTGACGTCAATTGGAGTATTTATTGGTGTGGTTTTGCTCTTTGCCGTCTGTCATTTTTTGTACCATCATTCGGTCACACCGCCGACTACAACGCCGGATTTTCGCGTAATAGGGCATATAATGCTTTCGCATTAAAACTGAAGAGCATTCTTCATGCACCGCCTGAAAACACGGCACCACGTATTCATCAAACAAGGTTACAGTACTGCAGAACACCTCTAACACACCAATGCTCAACGCATAACAGAAGAGAATTAGAACATAAAACATGAGTCACTAATAGAAAAGCATTGATCCAAACATGTATGCAAAGAACGTAACATGTAATCGCTGCAAGACAACTAAAATTACAAGGTAGCGGAAAAAGCTGTATAGTAGAAACACCATATTGCATTAAAAATTTCTAAATTGATAATGACGTCGGTGACTGCATTAATATTTCTGTTTTAACATTAAGTTTCATAATTATTTCTTACCATCGGAGCTTTATAGTTTCCTATTCTGAATTCAGAACCTGCATTCGTTAAGAGTTAGGCTGGCTAAAATATGTGGCAGTTTTTATTCATTTCTGCATAAATATATGCATTACAATTGTTTTTTTTTTTACCTCGTTTATTTCATATCGTGTTGGTTACCCTAGCGTAATATTGTCAGCGTACTGTCAGTGTATTAAGGCTTTCTAGAGCACTAATACATTTTCGTTTTTCTTTTCTTTTTTTCAGGTATCAACAACTTATGCAGACCCGACTAAGACGCGGTGACCAACACTAGCAAACAGTACTGCATATGAAATTGAATCACGGCAAAATACCAGGCTATTCTTAAGCCTGCTAGTAATTGTTAAGAAACCTGCCATTCAGGCACACTCTCGGAGAAATTTCTTTCGCTTACTTCCAAAAATAAGCGGCGGAAGGTCTTAATACTGTTTTTAAATATTTATTATTCTTCGTACGCAATTATTGTTCCTAAAAGCGCTATTTAAACACTGCTGAAATCAGTCGTTATATCAATTTTACGTGGAGGTTCAGATGGATGCGTGTACTGACGAGGCAAGCAACGTTTGAACTACTACTTAACGTCGCACACATTGCAGGTACCAGAAGCATGATTGAGATTGCTTGAGTTTGTGTAATTACGAGTGACGAGCACCACCTCGGTAAGGACGTCATGAAGATTGAAACCGGCTAACTGAGTGAGGCAAGGAGAAACGAAGTCAGTTTATGCAGACGAAAAACTGCATCGTAGAAAAGGTGGTTTAAAAAAACGGAGCCAAGAAAGGAATGGAAGGAAATAATTCAGCGAAGCGGTCGAACAATATGGAAGGACAAACACTTCGTTTAAAATGTGGTACGTAGACTGTGGAAATTAAAGAAAAAAGAAGTCAGTGAAATAAATAAAACCGGCCAAGTAGGAAGCTATCCAAGATTAGATATTCGATTTGCTTCCCTTCAGTGGGAGAGAGAACGCAAGACGAGAAGGCAAGACTTCGTATTGCGTGCATCTTTTAGGAATATCCTACATACGCAAATCATATGGCTTATTGCTCTTATTGTAACGAGATAAACCTTTAGGCAAATAAAACGACATGAAACCGAGTAGCTTGTCATGTGACCATGAGAAACATCTTGTTGTTTATTTAATGATGAGACAGTGAGGAAATAGACCACTAAGGTACCATCTATCCCAATCATCAAAAATAAAGTCCAGCGACTAAAGAAGAGTTTCCACTAACGGCTTCCGGTTTGTTATAGTGCATGCAAGCAGCGGAACATCTCTTGTTGTTGCTATCTAGGAAAACAGGGACGCTAACACGCAGAAATATAGTTTTTGTTGTTGTTATCGTTGTTTGTTATTGTTGTTGCTGTCGTTGTTGTTTTTGTTGTTGTTGGTTGTAGGAATGGTGGTGGTTGTGGTGGTTTTATAAACCCCAAGAGATAGTTTACCTATGACTATTCGAGGGAAAAGTTTCATTGCGCCAATCTTGACACCCTGGAAAAACCGTGCACCCTGTTTTGTCTAAGCAGCATCGATTGTTGCTGACGCTAGTGATAATGCATGCTTCGGGAAGCGACGTCGTCGTTTTCGAGATATTGATCAATATACTGTCTTACGCGGAGCTCCCGCCCCTCGCCCTCGCTTAAGAAAAAAAAGAAGGGGGGGGTGGAGGGGGTTCGGACGCAATAAAGCAGAATGATTATTTCGCGCGGCCTCTCTCGAAGAAGTACGTCAAAGCACAGAATGACACGAGGACCTCCTATAGCATTCATACTCCATACGTATTCCAGCCGCGCTGGGACATGACAGTCAAGCGTACGGTTTTTGCAGTAAGGCAGCTAAGCTGTATTTCACTTTTCCGCTTTTCCGAACGGACGGATATTGTTGCTGAAATAGGTCTCGTAAAGGCGAGGGCAAGGACAGAGGAGAGCATGTGGCCACTGAGAGAAAAAGTGGGAGTTAAGGAGGGAGGGCTGGGCAATAGTGACACACAGCCCTGCTGCCTGCTGCTGTGGTGCAGTGCCGAGAAGAACGAGCTTGCGGCGTTCCGCGCTCGAAATGAACTGCGTCGGAGAGCCTACAGTGGAAATGAAGATTCATGCCGCTGAGAGACGACGGTGCGCAGGGTTCCTTTCAGAAAAGCAAAATTCAATCAAAAGTTCGGCGCTGGCGCTAATGAATACAAACGCGCCGCTTTTACCGGGCCGCTCCTACGCCTTGGCGCGAATTACGGCGTGCGCTCCTGTCATCAGCTGCCTCACCCTCCCCCACACAGCCCCCTTCCCTCCCTACCAACGCCACACTGTAAGAAAGGCAGTGGGCGTTATTTATATGTATACATATATGTTTCAGTCTTTCGCACCGGTACGAGGAAAACTTACAAGTGAGCTCAACCCGCAGCGTTACGACGGCACCGGATGCCCCGCGAGTTTAAGGTTATTGCGCTGCGTGCACGCGTTTCTATGCTAATGCGCATAATGTGCGTGCCCACGTGATGCGGTACCGCGCCAAACTCGCTAAGAGACAAGTATGAAATCGCCAAGGCTAGGAAAAAATATGACGGAATGCATTTCAATATCAGCGACAAGCCCGCTGTTTTCGCTGACGAAGTGTTTAAAGGTTGGTAACGGGACTCTAGCAGGACAGACACAAACAAAAGAAAGCCCCGATATATATTGCTCTTCATGCACGGCCGCCAATAACAGGGAAAAAATATGTTCTACTTTTTACGTGAAATGTTCATGTTCTTTCTCGTTAAGAGTTTTGGAAAATGCCATACATATATGAGGCAAGTCCACGAGAAAGTTGTAACCTGGATGAGGTCTTCCTCCCTTCATCCTGCTTTTTTTTTACTCTCCTCTCTACCCTAATTTACTTCTCCAACGCCATCGCCACCTTATCTCTGACCAAGGTCTTTTTTCAATCCTTCTATGCCGTACCGAACGCGTGTTTGTGATGCTCCAAGCATTGCAGTCAAGTGCAGCTGGTATTTGCTGCATCTCGATCTCCTCGTTATATCGTTTAGCTTTGCTCTTCTAATAGCAACACGCCTTGTAGTGATAACTTGTACTGAATTTTTCAAGTATCATGTTCGTAAACGCGTGCCCTCGTCCTGACACGTTATCAAGTGTGCGCGTCACAGGCGTCGCGGCGTCCACGGGGCATGACGCCCATTTTAGCCGCATGCATTAACTACCGCGTCGAAGAGTGAGCGCGGTATGAGGTAAACATTTGCCAGTAAATCGGCGCTTGTCCATGTGGCCTTCCTTGCAGAATCACAGTATGTATGCTGGTAAATTGTAATCAGGATATTAGTAACTTCAAGAATAACATGGCAGACGTACTCCTGCTGGTGGTTTTCTTTGCTGCCACACGTACTCTATACCGCAAATGAAATAGAACCATTAGGAATCCATTAACGTGTGTACGCCCACTGGAAGTAGAAAACAGTGGTTGTGTCGTAAATCTTAACGCAGAAAAATATCTTTATAGAATTGAAATGTAAGATAGAGAAAGAGTGTTACGCTTGGTCGTTGATGACTACTCTTTTACCTCTGCGTCTAACACCCAGTCCTGAGACAGAGAGGAAGTGTGGGATAATTCTTTAATATCACATGAGCTACCACGCTGCAGCGGTAGTCCTCATCATTCTTCGCCCAACGCGGGTTTTACGTGCGGGATAAGTACCGGTACAAGGATTGTAATGTTGGATTCTGGAGGAGAGCGCCGGCCCGACCAAGACCGCAGACGGACGGCAGACGAGACAGTAATGTTTTTATGGCTGGTTTTATGTGTACGCAAGCCCGGATGAGGTGCTCTAAAGACCGGTGTTCAACGCAATGGAGGTCCTTGTGTTTACCACGATGGCCTTGTATGTTGCGGAGATACAGCGGCGTCGGGAATCAGCCGGCCTGCATGCAGCCGTCGAAGGATGTAAGCACATTTCGTACAGCGCTAAATGCGTTGTTCGGAAATTTTCTCTGATACAGATTCATACACTTAACCAGGTGATTTATACAGAACAAATATTTTAGAGTACTAAAGCCGGAGACCAGTGGGGCACCATGCCTGATGAAATGCCGCGACGTTGGTGATAAGCTCTACATTTTTCGTCTTCGTAGGGCCTAACGAGTCCCTACTGAGTTTACTTCAGCTCTTATTAGTACGCAGATGAAATCTGCATTCGGGATTTCACGTGACGCGTTCAAAAGTACTAGTGGGTGAAGTCTTAAAAATATTTATGCAGTAAAAGTACCCTTCAGGACATGCTTCCCAAATCTGAAGCGTTAATGCCGTGTATTTGCACTTAACGTCAAAAATTACGCGATTTTCGCAGCAACTTGTGTAGCTCTCAATGCCAGTGGCGTTTTAATGAATATTAAAGATTTGGTATATTGAAATTTCTTTTCGGTTAAGGTCTCGGCGTTTCAGGGCAATTGGGGCAGTTAGCATAAATATTTATTAATAACTTGTCATTTAACAAGTACGTTCAATAGCGCCGTAAATGTTCAGAGACATAAACAGCAATAAAAACATCACTAAACCTTGACCTACCTTTCACTGGGGCGTGCATAATTTTCGTTTATTTCACTTCGTTTGAGCAACAATGTTACATTGATAACATTGTTAATAACACTGAACAATAAAAACATTAGGTACAAGCAATCACATCAACCGTCATCAAGTACTTCGCAATCAGAAGAAAACACGTTTTGTATTGCAAATTTAGACCCGCAAGTTAGTTTTCTATTTCTCTCTTGGTCAAGGCTGTCAGGGTTCATGTTGCACAAACGCATAGTCTCATATTCAATAATTTGCGTGCCATAGTTTCTCCCAGGTTTCGTTACTACTATCGAAGTACGACGAAGGCTGTATCCTGTGTTTCTGGGGATTTAAAAAAAAATCTCGAAACTACTAGTGGTTTCATTCAATATATGCATGCAGATCTTGATTTTTTTTAAAAGTGTTTAGAATTCTGGAAATGTTGTGGAGCCTCAACAATATCGAAGAAACCGTGCATTGCTTCGAAGAATTCAGCAACCGAACAGCTCACTGTTACAACGCAGCCAGCGTTTCTATATGTTTTGTTACCGTTTTCCCACACTAACAAGCAGTAAATGTTCAAACGAAATATACAGCTCTCCCAAAAGTCTGACAGGCCCATAACGTGTCGGACCACTAAATAAAAAATAAAAGGAAAAAAAAAGGAAAGCGGACAAAGATTGAAAACCTCATAACCCATTTCTTTATTTCTGTAGTAAACCAGAAATGCTGGTTTACTACACAGTTTACTTATAGCGTAAGAAGCCTCACAAAGGCTTCTTACGCTATAATTCTTCGTAAGAAAGAATTTCAGCCAAACCGGATGTAAGACATATTACTATCTAAGGCGGCCGGCCAATGGCAAAGAACACTTACCAAAGAAAGCCTTTGTGAATCTGGCCCCAGAAACATAGCTTTTTCATGTTTAAATCAAGATGATTTAGATAAAGCCCTTGATAAGGTCTTGTAACCAATGATTTGCTGTAGCGTCTAGTTCCTGGAAGTTTTTTTCTCTCTCCAAGAGCAAGTGCATCATCCTTGCCCCCCCCCCCTCTTAAAAAAAGATAAACATTAGTAACGTCAGCACACATTATTATTCATCTGCTAACGTAATGTTTATTATGTCTTTTATGTAACTTATGGAAATTATGAGCGACAACGGCACTACAATGGAGCCCTGTGGGACGCCATATTTATTTGTGCTATTATCGGGCCTGTATTCACAAAAGACTCTTACCATAGAAATATTTCGGAAAAGCACATTTCAGCCAATCCTAATGCTGGACATATCATTATTGAAGGCGGCCGGCCAATGACAAAGAACATTTGCGAACGAGGGCCCGTGTTCACAAACACGTTCTTACGCTTAAACTGTTCGTAAGAGCATATTCCAGCCAATCCTGATACTGGACATATTAGTGAGCGCAGCCGGCCAATGGCGAAGAGCACTTACGAAAAAGAAATCTCGTCAATTCGAGAATTTTCGACCTGAGAAGCTTTGCGAATTGGGCCCCAGGGGCAGAATTCACAAAGCTTTTCGTATGTAGGTGGTTTTTGTCATTAGCCGGTGGCCTTCGCTAATAATACGTCCAGCATCAGGGGTGCTGTAACGTAAAATGATGCCAAACTGTTTTGATTCCAATTTCTGCAATCAGCCTCCACGATTGGTCAAAACATTTTCAGGCCACTCCCAACTTCGCCTGGCTGTCACGCGACGTCACGAAAACCGCGATAGCTCCCCATCTGATATAACGTGTACAGACTGATTATGCATGATTAAACCGTACAAAAGAAAAATAATCATTCCTGATTCGACGCCATTTCACCATTAGCCCTCTGCTATTGGCCCAATGTTTTCTGGATACGCCCACTTCACCTGTCTGTCACGCGACCTCACAAAATCGCGAAAATTCATCACGTAAAAGTGACGTGTACGCGAAAAAAATGCATTAATATGCCGAACAAAACTGGAATTTTTTTCTGAATAGCCACAGATGGCCCCATTCCGAAAGGAATAGAAGATGGCTGCCCGCCGATCGCTCAGGCCCTCGCTACTCGCACCTGCCGGTGAGCATGTATTTATTTGCGCGTGATAAACCTTTTTGCGTGGCAGTAAAACGTTATCGAGCCCTTTCGGCATGCATACGACATCGCTCTGCCAATTATTCCTTGCTGAGGATCCGTTTTAGCGGCATTCTTATCCTTCCGTTGCACGCCGCCGCGGTTTTCAACCAGCCACCGCAAGCTAAGTAAGGCGAAGCGGACCAATCGGAGAAGCCGGCCCCACCCTCTTCATGCGGTTATCTAGGGCGCGATCTTGTACGCGTTCCAAAATGGAACGGAGGCGTTCCGTTCCATCGAGCCGCACACGATTGGTCAATTTGAACGTCGCGGTTGAAATTGGCCAATCGTGTGCGGCTCGATGGAACGGAACACCTCCGTTCCATTTTAGAACGCGTACAAGATCGCGCCCCTAGTTTCACTGTGTTGGCTCGGCCCCAACGAAACTCTCTTCACTAGAGCGTGCTCCTCGCCTCTTGTCAGCCAATTAGATAAGAAAAACCACTCAGTGTAGACAATGTTATTGGTTTTGAAAGCGAACAAAGGTGACCTCCTATAAACGAGAAGAATGTTTGATTGGGTTGTTCAGAGAACGCTGCGGGTCACCACCCGATGCTTGCGACGGTGGTTGCGTAAATTTGACGTCAAGAGTTCGGAATCAAAACAGTTTGGAATCATTTTACGTTATAGCGCCCCAGGATTGGCTGTAATATTCTTTTACAACTAATTCTAGCGTAAGAGCTTTTTGTGAATACGAGCACAAATCTGGGGACAAACTCACAAAGCTTTCCGCTTATAAGTGCTTGTAAAAGCGAAGCTTTTCTTTGCCAACATCGCCTGGTATCGTTACCGTGCCTGCTCCTGGCTGCTCCCTTGCCGAGTAGGCGAACCAACCACAGTGGAGCGCGCCCACTGCGCGCGCCGCTGAGTCCCTTGTAGCGCCACCAGATCGCTCTCGCCTCCACGCATCCGCGGCAGCAGTGCCGCCGTGCGGGAGAAATAAAAAAAAAGTCGCAGTTTCGCCCGAAAGGAGAAGCTTTAGCGATAGCATTCAAGTTAAGGACCGCACAAAGAGCGATGGAACGAAAAATCTTTGGACTAACGTTAAGAGACAGGAAGAGAGCGGTGTGGATCAGAGAACAAACAGGGATAGCCGATATTCTAGTTGACATTAGGCGGAAAAAGTGGAGCTGGGCAGCCCATGTAATGCGTAGGCTGGATAACCGGTGGACCATTAGGGTTACATAATGGATACCAAGAGAAGGGAAGCGCAGTCGAGGACGGCAGAAAACTAGGTGGAGTAATGAAGTTAGGAAATTCGCTGGCGCAAGTTGGAATCAGCTTCCGCAAGACAGGGGTAATTGAAGATCGCAGGGAGAGGCCTTCGTACTGCAGTGGACATAAATATAGGCTGATGATGATGATGATACGGAGTAAGAATAGTAGTTTTTATCGGCTAGATAAACTTGGAGAGATTCGCTGACTGACTGAATTAACAAGCATGTTGTCAGCGCGCACATGCATACATGAATAGAACACACTCGATGACCGCAGACAACCGCTGTCAAAACGCTGGCAGCAA
Source organism: Dermacentor silvarum (assembly GCF_013339745.2). NCBI lineage: Eukaryota > Metazoa > Arthropoda > Arachnida > Ixodida > Ixodidae > Dermacentor > Dermacentor silvarum. The sequence goes on along the minus strand of NC_051154.1, from coordinate 70,537,953 downwards.
GCGCAGCCGCCGCCGCGAGCGAAGGTTCGTGCGGTCTATCACTTCAACGGCAACTGAGCGGCGAAAGCACAGCGCATACAAAGGTAAGAGCCGTGTGGAGATCGCTTTCAAGATACGGTGCGCCTGACGGCTCGCAGCCGCGCAAAGTACAAGTACGCAGTTGGTGTCAGTGTAGAAGCCGCACACCCTCCCTCCCGCGCTGCCTTCCCGCTTTCCTCCTGTAGCGTGGGAAATTGAGTCGCCAGTTCTCGCAAGATACGCATTTGGTGCCGCAGCTAAACGTTGCCTCCCCTCCCTCTCTCCCATCCCCCCACGGCCTTTCGCACGATGAAAACGCGCGCGTCCCTCGCGCGTTTTCACTCGCACATACAGCATACGGCGTGCGGCGACGATTTTATCGCCCTTGCACTTTATACGGAACATCACGGCGACGGCGATGTCGACGGCAGAAATCCGCTTGACAGTCCAAGCGGATAAAAAGAACCAGAAAGCTCGCCTTCGCGCATCCGCGGCTGCACAGTAATGAGGAAGTAAACGCTTTTTACGGATAGAATTGATTAGAATTGCACTGCGTACGTATGCGCATGCTGCCTCTGAAACCATGATGCGTTCAAGCTGTCCGTCATACTCGCTAGTAATCAGCAACTCCGCCTAACAGAAGGCCCGGTATAATTTGTGTGCACCCGTGCTTGTGTGCCCGTGTGTGTGTGTGCGTGTGTGCGTGGGTGCGTGCGAGCGTGTACTCGTCTTTCGACTTTTTGTGCACTTAGACAAAGCTTCACTGTAGATAGATTGATATCTGCGCTTAAGAACATTTCTAGCGTAAGAAGATTTTTGTGAATACGGGTCCTGTATCACTGCAAGGATACGCATGGATTGAAACATGACATCTTAGAAACCACTCAAGACCACACGTCACGATTCCTTGCACACAGAATTGACGAAATCAACTTTTGCGGAAACATACAACTACGTTCAACTGTTTTTTTTTTTCATACGATATTATCTTGGGCGGGGCACTTAAATGCACTTTCACTGTATTTTGCATCAGCCATGCAGTTTAATGGAATTTCTGGCTGTTTAAGGTCCCACTTACTGTCTGCAGTAAGAATAAAATTCCAGTTTTCTCTGGAGATGAATATGATATATACGCGCTTCATAGCTTCAATATTTCTACTTATTTTACACTGGAAACGGTTCTCAGAGTGAACACTCTTTAAATGATAGGATCAACCGTGCCTGGAATACACGCATTGCACCCAAACAGTGCGTCTACTTTTAAGTTTTCATGTGCCAGCCTTTTCAATCAACGTGTGGCTTCGGAAAAGCGGCATACGTGCCTCTGTTCGTAGAATACCATCTGTACAACGTACTTAAAACGAATGGGTATGCTTTTGCCTTTCGTAGCATCACACACCTTTCTTATACATCGCTTAGCGATGGCAAATAAGAAAGAGAGGCATATATAATGCCTTTGTGATACTTTTTTTATCCTTTTGGTTGCAATAGATGAAAATTATACCTTCTGGATTTATTGAAAAGAGAGCCGCTGAAATTGCGGCACCTTGGAATGGTCACGCCTGATTTCGGTCATAGCATCTCAATTCATTCGTTTATGTACTAGGTACTAGTCCAGGTGACCTAGAACGATTATCTCTGCTGCTTTTCCATTTCCAACACAGCTGGCAAGTGCAATCGGATGGTAAGACACCTTGTCCACAGGTGGCTTGCCAGGTTTGAGGGGCGGAATCAGACGATTTGCTTCTCATTCCTGACGCACCGTGTCATTCATTGTAGAAAAGAAATTCACTTCGTGAAAACCACCCAAACGGCCTTCTCTTAACATGTGTTACACTGTGCTAGCGACAAGTATTGCACGATTAAACATTACAAAAGATGACTTTGTTAGTTCACAGTTCTTGTCTTTCGGGAAGAGCGAGAAGAAGGATAAAGAAAGAGAAACTCGTGACGGAAAGTTTAGTCCGCGTTGCTGTCCGTGTTGTTTCTTGTCTGTGTCTACGTTTAGCCTTGCACCATAAGTATAGTTAGGATGACTCACCAACTAGTTCAAACCTTTACCTTGCGACATTTAGTGTGCTACAGCACGCCAGACGAAAGGAGCGTCGTAAGTATGAACATTTACCTATTTTTTATGCACGCCTTTTTTGTATCGCTTAACCTATCTTTAAGAACTGGCGCCGTTTTTCGGCAAGTGCATCGATCGTTTAACCTGTCTTGCGAACTACTAAGCAGTCTTGTCAAAACTGTCACGGCACTGTCGTTCGGTCCGTGGGGACGAATGGCAGGGCTATGACTTTCTCATTAACGCTTTTAACTTATTTGGCAACATATTGTTGCATAATAAGGTACTTAAAGATACAACCATTCTTGATGAGTTCATCTGCCATAAAATGCACCCTGCGTAGCCTTATGTATAGCGTTCTGGTTTTGTGTACCGATTCCGGATTTAAGTTTAACTAAACCAGAACATTGTGTATACATTACGACTGTCCATTAACGAGACATTTTATTTTTCCGAAGCGGATCTTTGGAGAAACAAAGTAAGCGAACCTGTGACGGCAGCGAGATGAAGCGCTTTGATGGTGCACTTTTGACACGCAGCACAACCGCTTGACCTGCAAGCAGCTCCTCTCTACCGGATCAGATGAGAAAGACTGCAGGCATGCCGGGGATTGGTTCAGCATTGCCCTCGAAGAGGCCCAGGCCGACGCACCGAGAACAAGAGGCGGTCGACTTCACTGACGCCGAGGCCCTAACCGAGCATGCGCTGTAAAGTTCCTCGCCGGGAAGCCGGCGTTTTGGGCAGCCTGTAGGGCCTGGACTAGAAAATGCGTTCTTACGTCGGCATAGACGTGGACATTTCGCTCTGAATGGGGGCGACAGGTGGTGGCGACATCAGCCGCTTTGAGCTGTCGTCCTCGCTGAGCGGAAGGGGGAGGGAGCCCACCTGGCTTTGACAGCCGGGTGGGACGGCTTCCTCTTTAAGTGTGCCTCGAATTCTTTGAACCTTGGTCGTACATATATAAGGAATCTCAACGTGCGCACGAGGTGCGACTATCGAACAGCCCCGGTCGGTTTAGAGTGGTGGGCTTTGAGCACCTTATTCCTTTTCAAGCCATGAATTAATAAAAACGACGCCTGTCGCAACCTGCGGAACGACGTTTCGTAAACACACACGTTTTCGCATATGGAAATATGTGACGCTTATTGCTGAAGGAGGAAACAACCGCTTCGCTTCGCTACCCCCGACTATACGCTGCGTGAATTAATCTGTGCGATACTTCCAGTAGGCGTATCGTAGCAAGGGAAGTTTTCGACAGAACGATGCTTAGTTTATAATTAACGCTTTCTCGTTGATAACACGGCAAAGAAGAAACGAAACAAATCATCGCAATTCACAGAGACTAAGGAATGCAATACGAAGGGTATGCTAAGAAATGTGGAGCGGCGATGTATTGTGTGCACTAATAGTATGGTAAATGCAGAAGCAGACGGGGTAATGTTGGCTTGTCTATGAAATACTTTCGCGAAGTGCGCCAGAAAACTAGTCTTAAAGCAGTCGTAATTTTCATGAAGAAACTAAAACTTTGTGTTGATTCGGCTTTTGCCACAAATAAATTACGGGGTTTCACGTGCCAAAACCGCGATCTGATTATCAGGCACGCCGTAGTGGGGGACTCCAGAATAATTTAGACCACCTGGGGTTCCTTAACGTGCACCAAGTGGTCTAAATTATTCCCGAGTCCCCAACCACGGCGTGCCTAGGGGCATCCTTTAAATATCTATAGAATCGTTTACATACACAAATTTTTGCTGACATTGAGTTGTCATGAAAGATTACAATTTTAGAATAAGGTCAAGTTGCACAGGCTCAGCTTTTATAAGGCTAACTGCGCCTCACTTCCCGCTATTCGGTCGCTTTGGCAGTTGCTGTTGCACGTCCTCTATGACTCTGAATGCCTGTGTGAAAATAAAATTACACTATACGTATGTATCTGCGCCAAGTACGATGACTACCACAATAATGTAAATGTAAGCACCCTGCCAGTATAAAGCCACCTCTTAAGGTTAAGACAATCGTGTATATAGAATTTAATCACTGTGCACACGCTCCATTTTAATCCCAAGTGTCCTTCTCCATTTCTACTGCCCATTATTTGGAATAAGAAGTATTGCGTCCTTTTTTGTACCATATTAGCTGGCAACAAAGCAGTGCAACAATTTTTTTCACCTAAAATGGGGGAGGGGGAGGGGGGAGGGGGTTTAGTTCATCGTGTAACAGTATGTGAATGCGCAATTGCTTGTATCTGTTTGTCCTTTATTGATGATTTCTGCACCACAAATTTTTATAGAGGTCGTAAAAAAGGGAGCAAAACTCGACCAACCAGTTCCAGGAAGGTTGTATTGTAGAACACAAGGACCGCCATAATATCTGAGACCGTGCAGCGCTGCAAATTCCTGCAATTACGCACAATGCCAGCCAAAGTACCCACAATTTTATAAGCAAATTTTTATTCATTAAGGCACATGAAATTTAGAGGACACTGTTTCAAATCCTGCTTTTTGTACTCCAAATATGCTGCTATTGCAATAGGCAAAAAATGCCCGGAACGACGTGAGGAACGTTACATGGAGCCACGAGCAGCGGAAATTCGCAACAGATATTCCTTATTCTTCAGGCAAATTCGAAAGGATTATGGCAATGCTCCAAACTGTATCTAAGAGTGCTCAGATAACTGTAATGCTCGTTGTCGTCTTGCTAAGTTTTGGAGCAGTTTACCAGCGCTATTATTTTTTCCATGGAAAGAAACCACCCTATAGTCAATGTCAATGGAGCAAAATCAGAGGAAACAAAACATCAGGGGCCGGATTCACAAAGCTTCTCGTTCGTAAGTGCGCTTTACCACTGGCAGGCCACCTTCAGTAACAATATGTCAACCATAAGGATTGGCTGGAATTTTCTCTTACAAACAATTCTAGTGTAAGATATTTTTGTGAATGCGGGCCATGGTACCTGAAATTTTTTCTTTACTGGAGAACTGTGAATTGGGCTAGTTTGTATCGATCCATAACTACCTACAGCTCAAACAAGGCAGTACGAAGGGAAGACTTTCGTGAGTAGCCTGGGTGCAGCGCCTCACTGAAGCGGTCCTCTCGTCAGTGTTCACGTAGTACAGAAGCAGGGCCGATTGACTAAGAGCGTCCGACCTATTAGTGCTCCGAGGCTGCTCTGGATGAGGGTGCGCGCGTTCTTTTGTTGAACAATCTCCTGGCTGTGCAGCCGAGTTCTAGAACATCGCTGTGATCTCTACCAGTGCGCTGCCGACTTCGTCTTTCTGAGAAGGGCTCTCTACGCTGACGCATGCTCCAATTAAGGCGCGTTTACAAGTGCCCTCCTAACCGTCCTCAGGGATCACTTCTGGCACTTCCAGAAAGCAGTGTTCCTTGGCCGCGTACAGGCGTACGCATTAAGGAATTAAGAAGATGTGTCCCCTTGCTCACGATTCACAGTCTGATCCAAAGTGGTCTAGAATTAAGTGCCGCTCGTTGGACGTATGTCCACCTATATGTGATTTTTGTTATCAATCCATACATCACCAAAACACAACTCGTGTTCGATCGTCTCTTCCCAGTTTCATGAGTCACAGAAAGGTGTGTCCGAAATTCTAATAAGTAATTAGTAGGCTTTCGTAAACGCCACTCCTAACCGGAGGCGGCACAGTAAAATGGCATCATGGTGGGAGTAGTTCGATCAAATCTGCAGCTTCAGTTCAGGATCATGTCTGTGGAGACGACAGCTCGAGACAATCGGGGTGTCCCACGAAGCTTGCGTCTTGTTGTGAGCAAGTAAACGAAGACCCATCACAGTGTCTGTTCTTGAAAAGAGAATGAGAACTGTATGCGTTCCTTTATGGGTTGACCGGACCCGCCCGCACCAGTGGCTCAATCCCGGCCGCGGCGGCCGCATTTCGATGAAGGCGAAATGCAAAAACGCCCATGTGCTTGCGTTGTAGTGCACGTTAAAGAACCTCAGGTGGTCAAAATTAATCCTGAGCCCTCCACTACGGCGTGCCTCATAATCAGAAATCGGTTTGGCACGTAAAACCCCTGAAAGAAGAAGAGGAATGGGTTGACCGGGTGACATCATCAGCAAAGTCATTAACGATGCCACAGTACCCTGGAAGCGATTGGAAGATGATGTCATGCCCCTTCGTGAGGGCTTGATGGATAGCTTCTGTAGTCTCAAGTTGTTTATGGGTCTTGCGTCGTAAATCTGACTGCAGACTCTGAAGTGCTGCCTTGGACTAACAAAAAAATACTCATTTCCAGGTTGTGCTTGCGCGATTTAATTAACAGCAGCACGTAGGGCGGCAAGTTCTGTTACTGTAGAGGTCATTAGGGGGGGACACTTTGAACTTAATTGTAACAACAGCGTCTGTGTAACTGGTGGCTTAGACAGATCCATCGAAATAAATGTGCAATCTTTGTCCTTTGTCCGTAGTGGGGGACTTTGGATTAACTTGGACCACCTGGGGTTCTTTGACGTGTACCTTAATCTAAGTACACGGGTGTTTTCTGCTTTCGCCCCCTTAGAAATGCGGCCGCCGTGGCCGGGATTCAATCCCGTGACCTCGTGCTCAGCAGCCCAAGGAAAGATGATATATCGCCAAGAGTTTGCACGTAAACGAAATTATTGTGCATTTTCGGCACAGGCACTAAGGCCTTGTTTGCGGAGTTATAAACAACTTAGGGTGGCTGCCCGCTGGAACCTTGCGCGCACTTGAATACGAGTCACCGCAGAAGACCAAAGACGAAGCTAGTCAGTGTATATTGATAGGTGAACTGTCCTGGGTGAAAGTTCAGCAAGGCCGACCAAGTTAGGTTAAACAGAGTAGTGCTCAATACCCGGCTCGGTGGGACACCACCGTATGTACGTAGTTGGCAGTGGGGCCACCTTCGGTCTGCGCAAAGAAGGACCTTCTCGTCAAATAGTCGCAGATCCACAGACACATTCGACAACCGATTCCGAAAACGTCCATCGACTCGAAGACAGCTTCACGTATGAAATTATCGCACGCCCCTTTCACATTAAGAAAGAACGCCACTGATATGCGCTTGAGGCATTTTTGTTGCTGCACAAAAGTTGTGAGGTCAGTAACATTGTCTAATAATGATCTTCCTCGCCGAAAGCCCGTCATGGAGTCAAGGAGCACATTGTAGCATTCGAAGTACCATTCTAGGTGTGTAAGGATAATCATTTTCATTACTTTCCCTATGCAATTTTCCAGGGCAATAGGGCATAATGATTCCAGGTCAAATGACGACTTTGCTAGTTTAAGTAGCGGTACATGTCGACTTATCTTCAACTGCTAGGAAACAAAGCCGTCATGCCATAAGTGGTTGTAGTAATTCCACAGCTCTCACCTGGCCTCTTGTCCAAGATGGGCTAGAGTAGCATATGTGATGCCGTCGTGCCCTTGTTAAGATGAACGTCAAGACGTAGCCAAAGAGGTGTCAAGTTCTTCTATGGTAACGGGAATTTCCGCTTCTGCGACCCGAGACACAGGGAAGGCACTCGCATCTTCGGCGTTGGGGGTGACACGCACTTCAGCAATTCGTGCACAAAAATCATTCGCCACGTCAAGCTGCATCCGGCAGTGATGCAGGGTTAAGGCCATGAAAGGATGTCGCTGTTCTCCAGACGTGTGGCAGTGGTTTACGAAGGTCCAGTGATTCACAAATTGACTTCGAACGTCGTTCCTTGAATTTGTCCAAACAGCGATAGATTTTCTTCTGTGTTCTACGTGCCAATCGGAGGTCACAAAATGCCTTCGTGCGCCTCTATCTCCTTCCAGCTCGTCGTCGAAGTGCACGTAGCCTCTTCAGTTCATGTCTAAATCGGAATGGTTCGCTGTCAACGTTAAGTGGCATGAAGCTTCTCTCATTGCCTGTGTGATGGTTTCCTCCAAGTTGTGGCCAAGTTCTTCTTGGCATGCACTTTCAATGCGTACCTTAATTTAGACCGGTCAATTCTTCGTACTGCATTCGACGAAGAGGAAGTGCCCCCTGATTCACACGTAAGTGAGAATATTGCTACACACGTGTGGTATTTGATTGTTTGAACGAGGTGCGCGGGCGCCATCACTCGAGAAAAGAAGAGGAAGAACGAGCTGGGCTTGCGCTGTGAATCTAACCGGTCAGCGTTGCAACCGCTGTTGTAAATACAACCTGTAAATAGTTGCTCGACTAACTGACTCGTCCTTCGCGTAACATTGTGGTGGAGGTGGAACGTTCCCCGTCCTGGCCACGGAGCTCCGAAGCGGCCGCACCAGTCGTCTTCTCAGCCATGGCTTCCGATGGAAGCACCCCGTCGCCACCTACACCTGCGGCGCCAACCACAACGTACGTTACGGTTCCTAGTCTCCGTGATCCTGGGACGTTCTCCGCCCAAAATGGCGTTGACATAGCTGACTGGCTCAGCATGTATAAGCGTGTTAGCCGAAGCCGCCACTGGGACCCTACCATCATGCTTGATTTTTTATCTGGACGGGACACCACGTGTCTGGTTTCGCACCCATGAGGTTGAGCTATCCAGCTGGGACACTTTCAAAGAGAGGCTTCGCGACCTATTTGGCAACCCGTCAGGTCGCCAACAGGCTGCGCGAAAAGAGCTTGCTACCCGTGTCCAGTCGTCGACAGAATCGTATGTCTCCTACATACAGGAACTGCTGGCGCTTTGCCAGAAAGTCGACGAGCACATGACCGAGGTTGACAAGGTGGGCAATATCCTCAAAGGCATCGCGGACGACGCCTTCAATTTGCTCGTCTATAACGACGTTTCTACTGTCGACGCCGTCGTCATAGAGTGCCGCCACTTCGAGGTAGCCAAAAGCCGCCGCGTCGTCCTACAGTTTTCCGAGCTCCCAAACACCCCTGCCACGTCCTCTTGCTCTGCTCTTCCTGCCACACGACCATTTCAAGAAAACTTCCCGCGTATCGTTCGCCGTGAGATTGAAGCGGCGAGTCCGGCCCCCCTTCATCCACGACCCCGCGACGGTAGCTTTGACCTAGCGCCCCTACTATTTCCGTTATACAAGCAGTTGTGCGGCAAGATATTGCAAACCTTGCCATCCCTACCACCTGCTCTGTTTCCCGACCTGATTCGGAACCCATTCCTATGTCCCCAACCTTTAATGACCAGTATTTCGCTCCCAGACCAAGCAATCCTGCTGAATGGCGAACCCCAGACGACAAACCGATCTGCTTCTGCTGCCACCGAGTTGGTCATGGATCCCGCCACTGCCGCACCGCCTGGATGCCACCGTACTGGAGCTCATTCCCTGCTCTTCGCCCACACGCCGACGCTCGCCGTTACTCACCTCGCCGTCCGTACCCTACTTCTGATGCCCCTGACAGCCGCTCCTCCGGGCGATCGCCGTCGCCTCAACGCCGTCACTCCCCGTCACCCCAACCTCGCCGCTTTTCCTCGCCAAACCGCCTGACGGAAAACTAGGCCATGCAGCTCTTGAAGGTAGTAATGCATCACGTTCGTCCTGTCGAATTCCTCCACTGACGCTCCTCACAAACACGAACCTAATTGAAGTAGACGTAGATGGTGTCCCGCTGACGGCATTAATTGATACTGGAGTCCAAGTGTCCATAATGAGCGCTAACCTATGTCGTCGCCTCAAAAAAGTTCTTACGCCTGCCGTCACTCGAGCCGTACGCGTCGCCAATGGCGCCACTGTTGCCGTCAGTGGTATGTGCACTGCTCGCGTAGGAATTGCTGGCCGCCAAGTTCTAGTCCTGTTCACCGTGCTGAACATTTCCCTCATGACCTAATCTTCGGGCTCGACTTTCTGACGACGCATTCTGCCCTCATCGACTGTTCAACCGGTACGTTGTGGCTCGAGCTTCCTCTTCTTTCCGACGTTCGCCCCGAACAACCGAACAACCTCTGCACTACAGCGTTTGTTCGGTTACCTCCAAAAGCCCTAACCTTCGTCGAATTAGCCTCAACGGCAACCGTGCCTGATGGCGACTATGTCGTCGCACCTATTCGTGATGTCCTCCTGGCGCGCGACATCTCTGTGCCACACTCCGTCGTTACCCTTGCCGCTAATCGGATGTGTCTCCCCGTTATCAATTTTGGCTTGACGAAGCAAGTGTTACCTGAAGGCATAGTGGTGGCCACGCTCCGGCCAGTGACAGACGACAACGTCACTGCTTTTGCAGCCGACGCGTCTCCAGATCCTCCTGATTACCCGCAGGATGCCTTGAACCTCGACGGCCCATTACGTCCCATGGTCGCTCCGCACCTCGCCCCTGACCAAGCAGCCGCCCTATATGGCCTTTTGCTTTCCTGCCGCGACATATTTGACACTGACAATTGTCCACTTGGTCAGACGTCCCTTGTTAAGCATTGGATAAACACGGGTGATGCTGTTCCCATTCACCGCCGACCGTATCGCCTGTCCATGGCAGAGCGGCAAGCTTTCAGCAGGAAGTAAACAAGATGCTCGCCAAAGGCATTGTTGAGCCCTCGTCGAGTCCTTGGGCGTCACCGGTCGTGTTCGTCAAAAAGAAAGACGGCATGTGGCCTTTCTGCGTTGATTTACCGCCACCTAAACCGAATAACTAAAAAGGACGTTTACCCTTTACCACGAATTGACGACGCTCTTGATTCTCTTTACGGTGCCAAATACTTTTCGTCCATTGACCTTCGATCTGGTTATTTGCAGATTTCCGTCGATGAGCAAGATCAAGAAAAGACCGCTTTCGTCACTCCAGATGGCCTCTACCAATTTAAGGTTATGCCGTTCGGTTTATGCAATGCCCCCGCCACGTTCGAACGGATGATGGACTCTCTGCTTCAAGGTTTCAAATGGTCAACTTGCCTTTGTTACCTCGACGACGTCCTTGTGTTTTATCCTACATTTGAGACGCACATTGAGCGCGTCGCAGCTATCATTGACATCTTCCGCAAGGCTGGGCTCCAATTAAACTCAACGAAGTGCCACTTCGGGTGCCGACAGATTACAGTGCTTGGCCATCTCGTCGATGCTTCCGGAGTACAACTCGACCCGGAGAAGATTCGAGCAGTAATGGCTTTTCCTGTACCTCAGTCTGTCAAAGACGTCCCGAGGTTTGTGGGGCTCTGTTCTTATTTAAGACAGTTCATGAAAGATTTCGCAGCAATCGCTCGACCTCTCACTGAACTTCTGAAGAAAGACTTGCCTTTTACGTGGGGTTCCCCTCAGGCTGCCGCATTTTCACGCCTTATCACGATTTTGACCAATCCGCCGATCTTGGCCCACTTTGACCCGTCCGCACCTACAGAGGTCCGAACCGATGCCAGTGGTTATGGGATCGGCGCCGTCTTAGCGCAACGCCTACACAGACACGACCGCGTTATAGCCTACGCTAGCCGGCTCCTGACAACTGCAGAGCGCAACTATTCGATTACCGAGCGCGAATTTCTTGCTCTCGTCTGGGCTGTTTCAAAGTTCCGCCCATATTTATATGGCAAGCCCTTCTCAGTAATCACCGACCATCATGCGCTCTGTTGGCTTTCGTCGCTCAAGGATCCTACTGGCCGGCTCGGTCGTTGGGCCCTCCGACTACAAGAATATCCCTACACAGTGACGTACAAGTCGGGACGCCAACACCATGACGCAGATTGCCTCTCTCGCTACCCAGTCGAAGACCCGACCTCTACGTCTGAGCCTGACACCGACGCCTGCGTTCTCTCTGTTTTTCCACTGGTCCATGTCGCCGACGAGCAGCGCCGTGACCCGTCCTTGCGCACCATCATTGACCGCCTGGAATCGCCACTTGCCGACAGTTCCCGTCGCTTATTCACACTTCAAGATGGCGTACTCTACCGCCAAAACGTTCACCCCGACGGCCCAGCATTACTCCTTGTGATCCCTAAACACCTTCGCTCGGCTGTTCTCCAAGAACATCACGACCTCCCCACGGCCGGTCACCTTGGTGTGTCACGTACTTACGACCGGATCCGCCGACGCTTGTTTTGGCCAGGGCTTGCTCGCTCCGTTCGAAGATACGTAGCTGCGTGTGAAAAATGCCAGCGACGCAAGACACCATCGACGCTCCCTGCTGGGTACCTTCAACCAATCGACATTCCCGCGGAGCCATTCTTTCGGGTTGGTTTAGATTTACTTGGTCCTTTTCCTCTTTCTACCTCTGGGAACGGGTGGATCGCTGTGGCCACAGATTACGCCACACGCTACGCCATCACACGAGCGCTCCCTACAAGCTGCGCCACAGATGTTGCCGATTTTCTTCTACGCGACGTGATTTTATTACATGGAGCTCCGCGACAACTTCTCACAGACCATGGCCGGACATTCCTGTCAAAGGTTATCGCAGACATCCTGCAGTCCTGTGCCACGAGGCACAAGCTATCCACGTCATACCATCCGCAAACAAATGGCCTCACGGAGCGTCTTAATCGCACTCTCACAGACATGCTCGCGAAATATGTCTCTTCAGACCATACTGACTGGGACCTTGCTCTACCGTTTGTCACCTTTGCGTATAATTCCTCGCGCCAAGACACAACCGGTTATTCCCCATTTTTCCTTCTGTTCGGCCGAGAACCAGCACTGCCCCTCGACACAACCCTCCCTGTTCACGCGGCACCCACCAGTGAATATGCACTATATGCCATCACCCGCGCTGCCCACGCAAGAGAAATTGCCCGTGACCGCCTTCTGAACTCCCAAGAGAGTCAAAGGCGTTTGTACGACCAGTGACACCGAGACGTGCACTTCCCGCCTGGTTCTTTGGTGCTTGTATGGTCTCCGTCGCGTCAGGTCGGCCTGTCAGAAAAACTGTTGTCTCGTTACACGGGCCCCTACCGAGTGCTTCGTGCCGTGACTCCCGTCACCTACGAGATCGCCCCTGACGCCCCATCTGCTTCCCAGTCCAGTGATATCGTGCACGTTATACGACTGAAGCAGTATCACCCTCCCAGTGATAACATTTAGACGCTCCAGTACGTTGCTTCTGCCGCCAAGGGACTATGCTACACGCGTGTGGTATTTGATTGTTTGAACGAGGCGCGCGGGCGCGATCACTCGAGAAAAGAAGAGTGAGAACGAGCTGGGCTCACGCTGTGAATCTAACCGGTCAGCCCTGCAACCGCTGCGGTAAAAACAACCTGTAAATAGTTGCTCGTCTTACTGGCTCGTCCTTCGCGTAACAATATCGTCACGCCCAAGCGTTTCTATGCCTGAAAACAACTGAAATTGCGAACTCGATCAAGCATCGGGATACCAAAGTCAAATCCAGGAAACTGCTGCACTTAAGGCCTCGCAGGTAAGTAGGACTGCCATCATTCATGAAACAAAGGTCGTGATCAGAGGCAAATGACACCAAATTCCTGCCACTGGAATTGATTGTCGTGCTACTCCAGAGAAAGTGACGCGAGCTGAAGTCACCCATTATAACCCAAGGACCTCTGGTCTGTAACAACATGCCTCAACGTCTATCGCGTTCAAAACGTCCTGACGGGAATATGTAGACACTAATGAGTGTGAATGACCCGTACATCTTTCTTACACGTAGGCTCAGGCATATAGATTGTCGTCTGTGGTTGTACTGTGTGATGGGCATGCGTAAAATCCGTGCGAATGTAAATGACCACTTTGCTGCCCTCATCGCACGTCGAAGAAAGAAATGGTTTGCACCCTGACAGTTTGACAGGAGTAAGTACGTAAGGTTCGCAAATAACGATTATGGGGAATCCGATTTTGAAAATATATTGACGGAAGGATGAGATGCGGGACCTCAATGACTCTGATGTGCCACTGTAAAATCGAAGCATGTGTGACATTATTGCGAAATGACACTATTGGACGAGCCATGTTGTCTACTCAAGACTTGCAAGTACTGGATTTAGAGCACCCAGTACCTATAGTGCACTATGAGCTGGCGGCGTATTCAGCTTGCCGAGGAGCACGCGAATGGCGATCATCAGTGATCTAAGCATTACGATCACTTGCTTATCCTCTTCAGGATAAGCAAGTGATCCTGAAGCATCATCATGCTGAAGCAAGCATCGGTGGGAAGTTCAGAATTTAAGGTTTCCAATGTGCACTGCGAGTTTGCCGGTGGCTGTGAGTTTGGAAGCCTAGACCAAGCTGCATCTGCCACAGCCTTTCTTTTTTTTTGTATTCTGGTTCCCATTAGCCGCGACCGGTCTGGGCGGCAAGGGAGGAGGAGAAACATAACATTGAAGGGACGCTGTAGAGGCATTGGCTTCGTTTAATGAATGTCAGCGATGATATAGCCGCTTTCTGGTGGTTTGGCAGCCTCCCGATGAGATGAATGGTCTCTCGTAATTTGTTTTACGGGCACTCTTTTGGCGAAGGTTCATGGGATCCATGACAATTCGAACGTTTAAGAACAGTGGCCCTGCAATCATCCGCGGAGTGGGTTTCAGTGCAGCGAGAGCACACTGCTGTATTCTGGCGTACGCTTCTCACGTGACCCATCTTCATGCAGTTGGGATATTCTAGTGCTTTCGGTAGGAAAGGCCGCACAGGATGTTGAAAGTGGCCCACCTTTGGCATACGAAGGTGGACAGCCACTTTTGAACATCATCTTCAAACAATGTGAGATGTCCAGGCGGGTAACACTCGCGATGACAGCAGCTTCACTGGCTGGCTTGACAAGAACGTCTAAGTCAAAGGTGGGAATGGCGGCATCTACATCGTAGATGACACCCGTGACGACGTCAGAGCCGAGCGGGATATGAGAATTGACCTTCATCCCATCCAGGTCAGTGACGTTGCTCAGCGCATTCAGTGCGGCCGCGTGCGCGGCATCAATCACCAGGGCATTCTTAAGTGTATTCACTCTAATGTCGGTAATTGCATTCGGCAGCAATACCTCCAGCAGCACCGAAACAAATTGCCTGTTGAGGCGCTTCATGTTGTCGTTGGGCACAGCAGGAACAAAGACGGTTTTGGTCACAGGCCTACACTGCGTTCTTTCATTCAATGTGCTCGAAAATGAAGAGGTCCTGGTGTTTCGTCTCTAACGCCACCAAACCTGGCAGATGACCAAGGTGCTGCACGTCCATCGTCGACGAACAAATAAGCGAAGTTCCACAGGTAAACGTATAATTCCCCAAACAAGGCAGGAGATACTTAAACGCCAGAGTCGAAATCCTGAAATTGAGGGAATCCATTTTGGTCAAGTGACCATCTTGTAGAGCTAGTAAACGCTAAAGTGAAAGAAAAAAAAGCTTAATGATTTTATTTTATTGTTTTCATTATAGTATGACACCATGATAAACAAGACGTGATTAAAAATTAAATTGAGGTTTTACGTGCCAACGCTACGAAGTGATTATGAGGCCCTCCGTAGGGGCGGACTTCGGATTAGATTTGACCACCTGGGATTCCTTAACGTGCATCGAATGCACGGTAGACTAGCGTTCTTGCATTCTGGCCCCATATGAATCAAATTGAACTCGTTACCTCAAGCTCAGCAGCGCAACGCCATAGCCAGTGGGCTACCATGGCGGGCACGTGTACAGAAGTAGTGAAGAAAGCGTAGGAGGAAAACAAAAGACGCCGTAGCTCAATTCGTACGAGGCACACCAAGGCTGTAGTTTCGGCTCCCAGCAGCGGTAAGATGGTATTTCTTCCCCTTACGTCGACTTCCCTTTACAACGATAAAGCGCAAGATATTCTCAATGAACAATTTATACACAGTTAACTTATGATTAACTCCTAATTCTCCTAATTCCCCTAATTGTTCTTCCGGTTTCAGTTTCTGCGTGCGGTTGAGTCTAAAACTATGTGGCCGTTCTCGAACGAATAATCATTAGACACCACCACACGAACATATTTGTTCCCTACGTCTGGCTTTGCTTCAAACAACTCAACATCGAGCTTGAAGAAACTTTGTCAGTGTCACATATGATCTATATTTGCGAGTGCTGCTGTTACTGATATGCATGGGAAGTACACGCCACGGCAGGAAACGAAAGAGAATCTCGATTTTGCTTCGCAGATCGTTGCAAATCGGCCTTTGAGTCAGCTTCCGGAACTACATCACACATCGTGCAAGTCGGTTTGCCGCCAGAATACTCGGCCTTGTTAGTCTGAAAATAATGCACGCGTGGTGCAGACATCTTCGAAAGCGTCTCCGGTCCGAGCGTGATTTATGTGCGCACCAAAGTCGAGCAGGCGCCCGAGTGCTTCGGCGAAGTAATGCAGGCACGCCTAAGTGTAATTTAATTTCAGCCTCTTCAAGTGCAGAAGTACCATTCATCATCCTCGAGAAAGAGCGCAAGCCAAGGTGGGCAGAGAACGTAATCCCTCGGTTTCGCAGTTTAACAGAGCATGTCCGCGTTCATGTGCTTGAGTGCTGACGAACTCTTTAAGCGCCGAAGAGAATGCCAGCATATCCTTGTTTTCGTTTCCTGCCCCCCTGTTTATCTTATTGTTTGCAAGCAGCTAGAACAATATGAAACGGCGGGAATAGCATGAAAAATGTTCGCTGTGTGTTCTTCGTTTGTCTGTAGCGTTGCGCTGGAGTACCGTCGGTCTAGAAAGTGTGCGCGCAACCACTCGTGCGAAAGCCGAACAAGTAGTGCTAAAATTATATGTTAGCTTTTCTCTTAAAAAATGTGTCACGTGGATACTATTTCAGCATTAAATGGGCTATCTTATTGTTATATTGGCTGATGGCTATCAGGCCGTGTGATTGAGGTACATATACATGTTGGTTAATAACAACTTTATTGATAGTCTTGCAGAGCTTTTGCCGACGGGGCCTTAGGTCTCCCACGTGGGGACGTCGAGGTGTTGCCTCGCCGCTACCTCGCGGGCCTGCTGGACGGCATGTTACTTTCTTTATTTCGACAGCATTATTGTGTCAGAATAATTAAATTTGTTTAGATGATGAATGAGTTTCATTTTCATCGTAAAAAATGGATTAGTAGTCGCGTTTTTTCGCATCACGTAATTCGTCTGTTCATCTCGTACAACTTACCAGTGCCCAAATATTCACTCGGTTTAGTCTTCGTGACCGAAACTCATCAACGTTCAGCCTAATCTATTGGCTTTCTTTTTCCCTTCTTTTTTTTCGGTTATAGACTTACTTGATCTGATGCATTTCTGTTCTGTAGGTCCTAACATTTCATCTGTATATATAGCTCCCTAGTTCTTTGGGAGCATCGCTTCCCTTTCTTTTTCGACGCTAGCACTTTCAGAAAAACAAAAAAACAAAAAAAAAAATGGGGACTTTTTTTCTATAGCGCCGAAAGTACCATCGCCAACACCTGTGCGACGCCAGCTGCGCGACGCACGCAGCTCGAGAAGTCGTCTTCTTCTTTATGGTTATGTCTTCCACCTCGTATGTTCGTCAGAGTGCCACAGCTGCTGCTCATCAGTGCGGTCATTCGTGAGTCCATAGCTTTGACTTTCACATATTTTTGTTGCCCGTGGGCCTCGCTCCCCCAAAAACTAATGAATAAAAAACGAGCACGTAGCAGCGCTTAAATCACTTGTCACTCTCACAGTCGAGTTTCTTACCCTCGTAGAAATCCAAAATCAAAAAAGGTGGCTGACTAATGGAGTAGCACACGAGGAATAAGTGTGTGAGAGGCCATAGCACTTTCACGGTCCGACGCAGCCAGCAGACTTCGAGTGCTTCCACATGAGATCACGCTCTCTCTATGGTGCACACCAAGCAGTCAGACCAACCAAAGCAATCGTCAATACCACCTGCCCTCTTTGATGCATCTCTGTATGCCAACTGGACTCCGCCGAAGAGAGGCCACTCTGCTTTATCGCTTATGGCTAGGGGTGGCATTCACGAAATCTCATTATTTTCTCATTGGAATGGCCGACAACGCACTTTGCAACACCTGTCTTTGCGAGGAGACGCTAGAACACATTCTATGCGACTGTCCTGAATATAATGTTGAGAGACAGTCCCTGGCGTCCGTTTTAGCGCACCTTGACAATAGACCAATGTCAGTTGAAACGATTCTCAGATAAGTCGTCGACAGAAGACATCGCAGCGGAAGGCGACGAAAGGACTACTTACATTTTTGAAAGAAACGGGCTTGGACAAGCGGCTGTGACGGTGATGTCACGTACCACGCAAGAATGACGAACTGTAACTGACGATGTGCGTGCCGTGGTATGTCCTCTCTCTCTCTTCCTCTCTCCTCCCAATCTTTCATTCTCCCCCATCCCGCTCCCAAGTGTAGGGTAGCAAACCGGTTGTGCTAAAGTGGTTAACCTCCCTGCCTTTCCTTCTCCGCTCTTTCTTTCCTTCCCTCCTTAGAAGAGTGTGCGAAAGGATAAACAAAGCTCAAATTAGCTATTTTCTTAAGCAGCCTGATTTGGTGCGCTGTGCCTAATTATTATTATTATTATTATTATTATTATTATTATTATTATTATTATTATTATTATTATTATTATTATTATTATTATTATTATTATTATTATTATTATTATTATTATTATTATTATTATTATTATTATTACTTGTTGAGTGATTGCATCAATTGTCCACTCAGAATCAGCTGCGTTTTATATATCTGGAGCGCCTATAGGTGGCAGTCATCTTTCGCTGGGGCTGCGGGAGCAGGCGAACGAGGGAGAACGGTGCCCCTCAAGCCGGTATGCTTCTCTCCACAAACCAGCAGCCCCTGCGCCGGCCGTGCCGACAGCTGGTGACAGGGGTCGAGATTAAGTACGCTTGCTCTCAACGATGGTTCGAGAGTTAAAAAATTCTGGTCTATACATTCTATAGTATCTGAAGATTAGTTTTTTTTTTTTTTGGCCTTTCGGTAGTCCAGATGTTTAAGTCTCCAGAAAATTATTTCATTTAGTTATCAGTCATACCATTAACTTGCACAAAGAGCTGGTTGGCGAGCAAACAAAAGCTAGTAGAAGCTGCTACTATACACGTATAGTAGCAGCTCGAAAAATACGCACAAATGTAGTGTATGGCGAATGTTAAAACATACAATTGCATAAAATAAGCCATATATTTGAAATTGTTTTGATTCAAGCGTTTAAACAGCACTTATTTTGCAACAAATTTGCAAAATAATTTACGGAAATTTGGAAAAGTACCGAGGCCAAGGCGCTTGTCTAGAACACGCGAGCCGCGTGCTCCTGACTGCACTGGCGACATTGGCGATAACACGTGGATCTAAACTGGCTGCATTTCACGATGAACGCCATTATTTACGAGACGCCTTGTCTCCCCTCGGCCTGCTGGTCGCCTCATGCTCTGGCAGCGGCTTTTACCGTCAGGAGCACGTTCTAGACATGTGTCCCGATTTCAGCGCAGCCTTCTTACAGAAAACACAGCGTTCTTTGTCATTTTTTTCTCAAGAGATATTCATTTCGAAGCTTTGGCACCATGAAACTGAATCAGTCGTTCACCCTATGTGTTTCGGGAAACTGGGAGCTTGAAATGTGTATTTTTAGCATTCCGAGTATTTCAATTTGGTAGAATGAACAATCTTGGGGCCAGTGAGATATTTTCGTGTAGAATGTTCACCAAAATGAGAATTTCGATTTCAAATTCCGAATAAATGGTAATACGCGTAGACGGCTGAAAAGCAAGGAAATTGCGTAAACACTGTGCTGCAGTGTCATTGACTCATTGACGCCACCTTATTAATTTATTGTATGTGGGTGTGTGGGACTGTATGTGCTGTTTGTGTGTTTGTGTGATCACTGTGTAAATCGTAATTGTCACCCAGCAGCTGGAGTAGTATGCCAGGCGATCAGTCAGGTCACCAGTTCCGGCATATCATTGACTTTTGCATTTCTCTATCTTATCACTAAGTAGTGCTTTGTTTAATGCCCACTGAACTTCGCATTTAAAACAACCGTCCTAATACTGTGGATTTATTTATTTATTTATTTATTTATTTATTTATTTATTTATTTATTTATTTATTTATTTATTTATTTATTTATTTATTTATTTATTGTTCCCTGGCACTTGCTGAGATAAGCAAAAATATGATAAGGCACGCCGTAGTGTTGGACTACGGGGTTAATTTTGACCACCTGGGGTTCTTTAACGTGCACCCAATGCACGGTACACAGGCGTTGTTGCATTTCACAGCCAAAGAAGTGCGGTGGCCGTGGCAGGTACTTGATCCCTCGCCCTCGGGTTGAGCAGCGCAATGCCAAGCCACTACGCCACCCCGGTGGGTCCTTGCTTAATATAATTATTAATTTCGTTCGTAGTTAACATTGTTACAGCGAAGTTGTGTATGGCTAGAGTTTCATGCATTTTTCGTGTCCGTTAGTCAACAATAAAAAAAGAAATGGTGAGGACGGGTCAATCCCGGATATAGTGCAATACTGGGCCGCCCAGCGGCGAAGGTGACGCAAGCTTCAAGCACTCCATCTCTAATAACAATAAATAATAAATAATAATAATAAATGAAATAAATAAATGAAGATTAACTGTTTCAAGTTAATGGGTATACTGGAATCGTTTGTGAACAGCACATGAACTCACGAGCAGGAGTCGTTGCCTATAGGCAAAGGACAAAATGTATGAACAACCATACACCCCTTGACTCACAAGAGGACAATGCCACCGACTGTAGGGATGTCTGTGCCGTACAAAACGAAAGAAGGAATTTTTATATCCACTCTGTATTGGGTGTGCTCCAGGCACACCCAAATGTGATATCGAGAAGTTCATAACCACGCACTTTGCATGGGCTAGCCGTGATGACACTACCCCTGTGATCATCGTTGGAGACTTCAATGTGGACATTTAAAAACCAGACAAGAAATGGTGCACCCAGTTTGTGCCTAGAAGAGTTTGACTTGAAGTACCACATCAATTCAAATCACTCAACTACTCAACAACGGTCGTTTAAAGATTTAACTTCGGCCAAGAATCTGTCTAAAGTTGTAACCGAACCAATCAGTGTATATCGCAGTAATCACAAAGCTAATCATGAGTACCATTACGAAATGATGAAAATAAATACATGTGCCCTCGTTTAACCCTGTGTGGTGTGCTACAGCTTCGCTGGTCATCCACCTTCACAGAAGTGTAATGGCTTCTCATTTTTTTTATTTATACACGCTGCATTTCTGCACACTGCATTCGCTTTCAACTCCTGTCATGTCTTCCATAGTGCCGCTGGAGTGAGAGATAGAGAGAGAGAAAATAGAGTATATAGAGTATAGGCACTCAGTTGGAGATCTTAAATGCCACCAATACTAAATGTCAAAGTGCCATAGCCATTGCGATGGTGTCAAGGACAACTCCATGAAGACAACGATAACCGCGCGACCCCGATGGTAACGACTTCATGACTGTGCCCCGACGTCGTGGACCAAGGAACAAATCAGGAGTAGGGACAAAGGGTTCTATTTTCTGACGATACTTGTCAGAGAGACGTTATAATACCTCTGATAGCTGACGCCAAAACAGGATGATGTACACTGAGCACATACTGCTCAAAAATTTGTTTAAAATGACACTTCGTCCACGTGATGCTCATATGGAGCTTTAAGCCAGGGAGCTCATGACGGCGGCGAGGTCCAGTTGGTGCCGTCTACTAGTTAATAGTAAGACACTAATAAATATCAGAGCACGGTTCTTTCATTCTGGGCTGGCTTCGTAAAGCTATTGCAAAGAAGGAGTTATAATGGCGCAGGAGCAAAAAACGACCAAGCCCGAAGGCTTGTCCAGCAGGCGTGGATAGCGTTGGAGCATCACCCACACACTTGAGACGGCGGGCAGCCATGACAGCGTTCAATGCCGCTTCAGGTGGGGCCATTGGGAATGTCAAGTGCGACACACTTTTTCCCCTTCTCCGCACCATCTTTTCAATGAAAGAGACCGAAATCATACAAATGACTTGACAGCGCATTGCCGTTTTTTCCTTCACCTTTTCCCCTCCAACTTTCTTCGTAATCGCCAACTCCCGGTTTCAATTTTTTTTTTATACTCCTCCCACCCCCATCCGCACTTAGGCTAAGAAGCAATTCTTCCAAATTAATGGCCTATTCGTTCATTTCCTGCCAGATACAAAAGTGTTTCTCCGCATAATTTCTATTATTGTGGCAGAGCACGCTTTACAGCGAATAAAAAACCTGGTTGTGCTTTATTGTACCCGTTGTACTGTCCTCTGGATAATACAGGTTTGCTTATTCTTGTCTTTCAGTAATCAACGGCAAGTTCCCTAGACTTCAGCTCTTTGTTACCGTCCCAGCCGACGTCAGAATTAACAGCTTTAAAAGCGCTAGTACGCTTTTTAAAAGAAACAGGACTTAATCAGTGAAAAACTACTGATTGTGCGGACTGATGCGTTCCTTTTTTTTTTTTTCTTTTAATCTTGTCTTGTTTTCGAATCTTTTCTGCCCTTACCCCATCCCCCTGTGTAGAGTAGCCAACCGGACACTTAACCTGGTTAACCTCTCTGCCATTGACCTCTTATTTCCCTTCCTTCCTTACCATATGACGAGTCTTTGTGCATCATCCGATGATTAAGCAATGCGGAAGTGTCACTTAGTATTTTCTTTCCCTAGTCGCTGCAAAAATACTTGCCCTAAACTTTCATACTAAGATTTTTTCAAGGGAAATCTGGCACTACCGTCACTACACCGCCTTGTAGTAAATCCTTTAAAGGGAATTAAAAACCTGGTTGTTTTTATTGCACCCGTTGTTCTTTCCTTCGGATAATACAGATTTGCATATTCTTGTCATTCAGTAATCAGCGGCAAGTTCCCTAGACTTCCGCTCTTTGTTACCATATGACGAGCCTTTGTGCGTCATCCGATGATTAAGCAATGCGGACGTGTCACTTAGTATTTTTTCTTTCCCTCGTCGCTGCAAAAATCGTTGCCATAAACTTTCATACGAAGATATTTTCAAGGGAAATCTCGCGCTACAGTCACTACACCGCCGAGTTCAGAATTGTGAGTAGTACATTTCATTTTTGTATGATTTGTCACGGCTTCACTGGTTAAACACATTGCGCGGTCTTGTATTGCTTTTTTTTTTTTTTTGTGGCTTGATTTTTATGCAAGACAGCCTCGCAACACTTCATTAGAGCAATAAGTGTTTTACACTCTCATCTAATTCTAGCTATCACATATTCTCCCCCACACAAACATATCTTGACACATTCAAGATTGCCTGTAGCTAAACCTAGATCATATTTGGTAAATGACATTCACCAAACGTAAATATAATTTTGTGTTCAATGTAACCGTTTTTGTTTGTAGGTTTCTGAAAACCATCGAAAGGTAAAAATGAATTGGTCGCATGGAATGAAATTCAGGCAGGTTGATATAAGAGTCCATGGGGTTGTTTGAAGCGAAAAGGACGAACTTTACTCGAATTCATTACTTGTAAAATATAATCGGCCCTTCACCTGGTCTCGCTTCTCAACTATGCACTACTCTTATTCGCAGTTCTAGCTTCTCAAGTTCATCTTTCTGAAGTCGTTAACTGTGAGTACAACTACCTTATTCTTGGCCCATCTACCATAGTAGGTACGAGCCATGTTTTCAAGGCGCATCATCATCATCATCATCATCATCAGCATCATCATCATCATCATCATCATCAGCATCATCACTATCAGCATTATGTACTCCCAATCGTTCCCGTGTTGGCTGCCATACTGGCGACGCACGCTGACATCAGCGCAAGCATTCCCTCTAGTATCAATAGCATGTGGCACTAACGTACTCACACCCGCCACGGTGGCTTAGTGGCTGTGGTGTTGCCCTGCTAAGCGTGAGGTCGCGGGATCAAATCCCGGCCGCGGCGGTTGCATTTCGATGGGAGCGAAATGGAAAAAACGCCATGTCCCGTGTCCCGTCCCCACTACGGCCTGCCTCATAATCAAATCGAGGTTTTGGCACGTAAAACCCCAGAATTCAATTCGATTCAACCAACATACTTACACCCATGATCAGTGACGTCGGTAGTACGAGGTAGTGGAGAAGAATTGTTTATTTTCCCGCCCTGTTGTCGTCATTGCAGTGTCAAATATCAGACCGCTGTTCCGCTGTTATCTAGCCCTCCCCACGTTCTGTGCTGCATCAATCAATCGAAGGGGAATTTTATTACACAATAATATGAAAAATGCGTACAAAGATATTTGGTCCCATAGTATAAAGCGGCTAGTGATGGGTCCAATACCAAAAATGTTTTGCAATAATTAGCAGTCTTATACAAACAAAATAGCGAAAGTATCATACATAAGCGGTAAATACTATATATAATCACAGAATCGCGCTAAAACGAACAAAAAAAAAAAACGCCTTGGCTTATGTGATTAATTAATGCTTTCTTGCGTTCTTGCGAACAGCGATTTCTTGTGACTGTTTAGCCATTTCTGTGGGCCGATCCAGACGATAGTGTAGTCTAACACAGCGGTAAAAACCTCACGATGGTACGGGATCGTCGTGTTGGGGTATCGGCAGTACCGCTGGTACCATGCGGTGCCGCACGGTGGCACGGTAATTAGGGGAGAGTTCTCGCATTCTTCGCTAGTGACAGCTAGCATTTTGAGACGCTGTCGTTTGAGACGCTGCGTCTCTTGGTCGCACACGATGCACGGGGTTCCGATCTAGTCCTGGATTAAGTGGCACTCGAAGTAACCGTTGGCTGCCACGTATGGGTAAGGCGCAGTGGTAAGGGAAGTATCACCCATAACACATAGTGCAATAAAGTGACACACATAACCACCTCATAAGAGAGAGATAAACAGAAGAGATAAAGGCAGGGAGGTTAACCAGACGCACGGCCGGTTTGCTACCCCGCACTGGGGGAAGGGGATATATGGATCAAAAGAGAGAGAGAGAGAGAGAGAAGAAAGAGAGAAAAGTTTGGCACACATTTGAAGGTGCGCACCGAGTGTATAAACGGTCGCCAAGACGTGTCGACTT
The DNA here is from genome assembly GCF_013339745.2 of Dermacentor silvarum. Classification (NCBI taxonomy): domain Eukaryota; kingdom Metazoa; phylum Arthropoda; class Arachnida; order Ixodida; family Ixodidae; genus Dermacentor; species Dermacentor silvarum. The sequence continues at coordinate 70,512,979 of NC_051154.1, read as the reverse complement.
GAGGTACTGCACTAACACTTTCCTGGCTTTCTGTACCATCGATGCGCAGCGCCATGGTCCAAGGATTTTCATTTCCGAAAATGGTCTTGAGTCCAGCGGGTTCAATGCTATCCGGAGAAATCCACGCTCGACTTCGTACCGGGGACGACGACACAAAATGTGTTCAGTAGTTTGTGTTGTTCCACAAGAGTAGCACATGGGCGCATCCCCCATTCTGATGTGGTACGAGTACGCCTTTCTAAATGAAACCCAGATGCGGCACAACAACGTCACCTCAGAGTGGGAAACTTGTAGCTTTTGGGATGGACCAAGTCTATGCAGATGACATTTCAGGCGGTTCAGAGAAGACCAATATTTTTGTGTCATAGCTTTAACTCCGAAATGAAGTTTTCTTGCAGCCTTGGTTCTGGATAAGGGGATCGGAACTGGTCAAATTCCTACATGGACGGACCGGGTGGCTTCGTCGGCGAGATCATTACCATCAATGTCCAGGCAGCCACTGAAATATAATTCCATGCACTTTATTTATGGCTTGATGGTGGTCCTCTCTTATCTCATATATTATCTGTTTATGAGTCCTGTAATATAAGGCAAAATGTAGACTCTAAAGTGCTACCTTACAGTCGCACAAAATGACCCATTTCCGAGGTTGCTTTTCAATGGGTATTTTACAGCAGCACGCAGGCCAGCAAGCTCCGCCGCCGTTGATGTCATATGTGACAGTTTGAATTTGATTGTAGTTTGTGTAGCCGAAACTATAACGGGGGCACCTGAAGAGCTGGTAAATGAGACCGAACAATCAGTATAGATGTGTTTTCGGTCCCCGTACGTCTCATTCATGAATAGAGCGTCATCTATTTGAGGGCTATTGCTGGGTGATTGGCCTTGTTCTTTCGCACCGAATAATTAGGCGCACCTGATGCTGTTGGAGACACCGCAAGGTAAATGAAGTCCTTGCTGCTGGTTCGTATCCTGATTGAAGACAATCTAGACGGGTGATGACAAATTCAGAAAACGTGGCACGATGTCTCTGCGAGGGCAAGAGCGCCAGGTGGTGATCGGGGACGCGAGAAAGATGACGAATATGCGCCCCGAGACAATCCACAGCAGCGTATGTTTGTATGGGATGATATTTGGTGAAGACGAATGTTGCAGAGGTTGAAGCGCAGCGACGAAGTCCTAAACACGTGCGCAATGCTTGGCCTGGCCTGTAAGCTCTTCCATGAGCGAACATTTGACTTGCGCGTATTGGACAACACTGGTAGGTTGTATCGTAGAAATTGGAGAAATAAAGCTCTGTACATCTAAAGCATAGAACGTACATTTGGGTGCCATGTTTTCCCGCACATGAATCTCAGTACATGGTCAATCGACGACAGTTTTTTCTTCAGGTACGTGCAATGAGGGCTCCACGAAAGATGTCGGTTGACTGTTACACCCAAGAATCGATGGGTCTTTCCATAGTTGATAGTGTGTCCATTAATAGAGTCTGGGTATCGCGTCATAGGTTTACGTGTGAAGACAATCAACGCGCATTTCACCCGCCGTGGTTGCTTAGTGGCTATGATGTTGGGCTGCTAAGCACGAGGTCGCGGGATCGAATCCCATCGACGGCGGCCGTATTTCGATGGGGGCGAAATGCGAAAACACCCGTGTACTTAGATTTAGGTGCGCGTTAAAGAACCCCAGGTGGTCAAAATTTTCCGGAGTCCCCCACTACGGCGTGCCTCATAATCATATCGTGGTTTTGACACGTAAAACCCCATAATCTACTCTAACACGCATTTCACAGTCGATACAGTCAAGCCTTGAGCTTGAATTTTGGCTGACGTCAAGGTTGCTGCCGGCTACAATCGCCCGCGCACCTGAAGTCGAGTAACCGCAGAAGTCAAACGGCAAATGTTATCTGCGTGTATCGAGAAGTAGACTGTTTTTTTTAATACATCAGCTAGTTTAATGATGGTCACATTGAACAACGTGAGACTCAATACTCTTCCCCGAGGTAGGCCGCAGTACGTGTAATGTTCAGCTGTGGGGCCATCTTCTTATTGTACAAAAAATGACCGGCGAGTTATGTAGTCGGATAACCAACGAAGCACGCGGCTGCGGATTCCAATAGCCTCCAGGGAGTTGATGATGGCGTCATGTGGAACGTTGTCATACGTGCCTTTCACGTCCAGAAAGAGCGCAACTGAGATGTTCTTACGGCTTTTCTCTTGTGAAGCGAACTTTGTGAGGTTAATGGCGCTATCAATTGAGGAAAGCCCGCCATAGAAGCGGGGTAGGTATCGTAACACTAGAGACACCATTCTAGACGTGCAAGGACCATTCTTTCCATCACCTTTCCGATGCAGCTGGTCAGAGCAATGGGGCGATATGCTGCCAAGTCCAACGGCGATATTCTTGGCTTTAGCAATGGTACCAGCCTACTTAAAGGGACCCAGAAACAATTTGGACGATTTTGTGCAAACGTACCGAGTTGTTAGAGTAGGTCCTTCTGATCATTACGTTCCACATTTAGGCGCTCCGCGTAAATCGTGTGATTTATTATATGGTTTTAAAAATGTACATGGCTACCGATCGCGGCGGTGCCGATCCCTTGAGTTTTCAGCCACCCCGTCCCCTGCTACGTAGCGGGCGCGCGTGACGTCACTCGGATGAGCTATCCAATTGGCTACCCTGGTTTCGTCATTGGGAATGCTTCAAACATGCCGCTGCATTAGGTTATTTTTAATAGCATACGTATCCATGCTAATTTCTTTACCCTTAAATATAACTACACATATGTAATAAATTAAGATGTTTCTTGATAGCAATGACCCACTTCCGCCTAAGAATGTAGATCGTCTGCTACAGCTCTGGCAATGGGCAGCCGATGGGACGTGGAGGGGTTCTCACATGAAAATAGGAACAATGATGTCTTCTTTAGCTGCAAAAACAGGAATGGTACCAGTGCTGTATTACGCTCGTCTTACACTGCAGATGTGCAGAGAGTAAACTGCAGCGACTAAACGCTGTAGAAGACGCCAGCGCTGAACGTCAATGTCAACACCAACCTCCTTGTCAATAAAGCGGTCGCCCGCAGTTTTGAGGAGAACGGCGCTTTCAGCGATAACCGCAGGCTTCGCATTTGTCAGAGAGCCAATTTTTGTATATAATTTGCCCAGAATGATAGCAGAAAAATATCTTACCGACCTGATATCTGGAAAAAGAAAGTGTTGCGAAAGAAATTCAACGTGCATTACAATATGTCAAAACAGCCGTCAGAAAGCCGCCGTCTTGAGTCAGACTTTAGTGTACATTAATTACTTTACATTTAGATTATATACACCAAAATCTAACTCAAGACATTACTTATACTATATATATATGTATATATATATATATATATACTATAAAAAGTTAGACTTTGATGTAGTGGTACCGTCTCCGCCACCCACGCAGAAGGTGTAGATTCGATTCCCGATTAATGTACTTTTCTTTTCTTCAAAATTCTTTTTTTTTATTCTAGAGCAGCGAAAACGTTATAAATAGCCTATTTCACCTCATTCAAAAGTTAGCGGCAATGCTTTTTTTAATTTTTCGCTTACGACTGCAAAGAAATCTTACGAGCGTAATATAGAGACAATCGCAAACGTGCGTATTATATATTTTCATGTTATCAGATTATTATCAAACCGAAACAATACCGGAAACAGCTATTCTATAGTTTGTACATTTCATATGCGCTCGCAGCAATGCTACCAACGCCCGCGGCTGCATCCGTCTCTTTTCGCTTCATGTAGTATTTAGAAAATAGTGGTAATGAGCCACGAACATTATGCGCAGTGCCGCCGCGTCTGCATCTGCCAAGCGCAGTTTTGTCTGGCTACGTCGAGCTTTCGCTCGACGTAGCCAGGCCTAACGATAAAAACGGCGTAGTACATGCATAGCAATGAGAGACAGAGACACACTCGGTTCAAATCAACCGGAATAGAGAACAATTGCGTCACCACTTGATGGAGATGGTACATAGCGGTGGCCGCACGGTGTAAGAGTTGAGGGGGAATGCCACGGCTTGAGGGGAGGCTAATGTTTAACCACTCGCACCTGTGTTATCACAACGCACTGACACTAAATCCTTGTGACAATGGATTCCTTGAGATATACCTTCTGCGTCTAGGCGCACGGCAAAAACCCGTTTCAGAGACCCTTTAACTTCCATTCACGGGGAACAGTACCTCTATGCCACGAGTTGTTAAAACGTTTTGAAGTGCTCTTCTTGCCTTTTGTCCAATGTGTCTCAGGGCAGCATAGGTGAGGCCGTCAGGGCCTGGATAGGATGATCGTTTAGAGACAGCCAGGGCAGTTTCGCGTTCTTACATGGGAAAATGTACTTGCATTTCTGATACCCGAGCCGCCAGGGGAAACTTATGCCACCGCTGGTTTGATAGGCTCCCCAATGATTCTCGCATAGAATTGCTGCCCCACATCAAGTTCAGTTCAGCCAAGATGGAGGGCCAAAGCTACAAATGGGTGTCTTGGTTGTGGGGATGAACCAAGACCACGCGCTGTTCTCGACAAATGTGACAGCGGCTTGCGAGGGTCCACTGATTCACAGAATGTCTTCCATCGCTCACTCTATAGTTTGTCTATGCGACGCTGAAATTTCTTCTGAATGCGTCGTGCGTCTCTGAGATCATAAATTGATTTAGTACGTCTGTGTCATCGTTCCACAAGACGTCGATTTGCACGAAGTGTATCAAGTTCAATGACAAAATTCATTCTGTTTGATGACAGCGATAAAGAACATTTAGCAGTTTTCGCCGCTTCTGCGACGTGTCGTCTACGTCGCCAGCGAAATCTCCCGTAGATGCGTATTCCATAAGCGGCGTAAACACAGTCCAGTCAGTTTCCTTCAAGACACCACGAGAAAAACACCCAGCCAATCCATTAATCTTTAAATATGTGAGAATGTGATCATTCCCATGAGTCTCAATGTCGCAAAACGATTTACCTTGTGATGTGAAGCTTCGTGACGCTTAAGCCAAGTCCAAGCCACTGCTGTACGTAGAACCCCGCAGATACGCCGGGCTGCCATTGTTCATGAAGCAGAGATCATAATTAGAGGCGAGTGACACAACATTCCTGCCCCTGGAGTTAATCTTGGTGCTTCCCCAAAGCAAGTGGTGTGCATTGGGTCATCACTGAACCAATGATGACCCAGAGGCCGTCAATTTCCATTAACATGTATTTCAGACTTTCACAGTCAAACTGCCCTGATCGGAAAATATAGCAACAAGACTTTGAAAGACTGAAAGACAGTTTGTATTTTCCGATACGGAAGCATAGGTATTGGTTGTAGTCGTGGGGCTAAACTGTATGTGAAACATGAGTGAAGTCCGTGCGGATGTAAACGCTAACGTTGCTCCGTTCCTCGCACGTAGAAGAAACAAAAGCTTCACATCCAGATAATCTGTAAGGAACTGGTTCCGTTCGCAAATAACGAGTATGGGAAACCGATTCCTCAAGACAAATTGGAGCAAATATGAGATGCGGGTCTTCAAGTTTCTGGCATTCAGCCGATATATCGTCGCACGTCTAATTTCAGTGCGAAAAGAAAGTATTTGTTGAACCGTGGTATTTATATGAAACGTGCAAGTACTGGGTTTAATGTATCTAGTATTTACAATGCACTTTGAGCTGATGGTGTCTGCAGCTTGTTCATTAGTATGCGAATGGTATTCATTAATGATCGCACCATTATAACCACTTGTAGGTCCTGTTCAGTCAATTCTCCGGTAGTGGATGCCCGGGATGGTCTACTTCCACTTCCAAAAACAAATTTACCAGTATGTGCCAGAAAATGAATAAAGAAGAGACGATGCATGTGTGATAAGAAACAAAGAAATTTCTTGATTGCTGCCGCAATGTTGTATACAAAATCCCCCTTTCATGTGGCCATTGCTACGTCAGCCAAACCGGCCGTTGTCTCAACGACAGCCGCAGAGAACATTTCAATTTAATGAAGGAAAGTGTAGGCAGCCACCTAGTAGCTCGATGCTCTTGATGTGGTTGTAAGGCTTTATTTAATCAGTGCAAACAATAAGACGTTATCGTGACCAGCGTGCACGTGAGATATATGAGGCTTACTGCATCGAGGAAAATGCCACAAAAACCACAGTCACACAGTTTAAACCACACTTTAAAAAGCCACAAAAACGTTAAGTCACAACTATTCAACTTATTACATAAGTAAAAGTGTGTAGCCTGATTAGGAACAAAATTTTATAAGTATAATATTGTGTGTCAACTTAATTTTAAACAAATTTTTTACCACTCGCGCCAACTACCGGCTGTGTGGAAGACTAGGCTATCACGTGCTCATGACGAACTTCCTCAGGATACATTTGGCTGAGTGTCATCTCTTTAAAATTTATTCTTCTGCTGTAATGGTTTGAGAAGGCGCATCTACAGCAACATGCCCAATCCAGGGAAGAATACACCATGTCCCATTTCGACAGTGGAGCCGAGATCTCACATTTCATGGCTGCATGTTCTCTCAAGCAAACCCCGTCTTCGGACTGCATTTCTTAATTATATTTTTCAATGTAACTTTCAGAATTCTAAGCAGCTTTGCCAATAAAGAAAACATGTGAGAGCACTTAGTGTAAAGATTAAGTCTTTTATCCATATACACTAAACGCTTATCAAAATATTTTTTTTGAAAAGCTCGGATTTGTAGTCAGAATCATGACGTTTCGCATTTATTACAGGAATACACCAAATTACTTGTTGGTTTGTTTGTTTGTTCCCTTGGTTTGTTACCTTTCCTGTCTTGCTGCCGCGGCTGCCGTTACTGCATCGACCCTCTCTTCCTCCCCCTTCACGCACCTGTATATATTTCCTGTGTGCGTAATAAAACATTGGTTAATAGTCAGCGCTTCGTCCGCCTCCTTCTTATGTCCCGTGCCTTGTGCTGTTACTCGTTTTTTATGCAACATGCACCAACCGGCCCAAATTCGCCCTTCATTACTACTTCCATCAGCGTGCGGTGATTCTTCTGGTGGTCGCCGTTTCGGTAATGCAGGCCAGACTTTGGTGTCCGTATTCTTCCTAGCGCCCTTGTCCTTTGTAGATCTTTCCGATGTGCATGGCCTGGGTGGCAGCGGAGGAGGTGCCTTCGGACGTGGCCTACGCGTCACCGACGCAGGAGATTTCAATGAAGAACGTCGGCGACGGGAGCATCGCTTCCTGATTTTGCCGGCGGCTTCTCAATGAAAGGAATGATACTTTTCCACCTCTTTTAAGATAGTCATTTCCTTATTAATCCTTAGGCAGTGCTTCGATGAAGCCTCATGAGATCCGTGGCAGTTTGGACATTTCACGACAGTGGCGGCACAGTTATTCGCGGTGTGTGGCTCAGCGCAGCGAGGCACACTGTTTCGTTCTCACAGACGCTGCTCACGTGTCCCAGTTTCATGCAGGTGCGACATTGAAGAAACTTCGTAATGAATGACCGCACGGGATGACGAAAGTGGCCTACCTTGACGTACGACTGGAGACAGTTGCCCTGAACGGAATTTTCGCGCAGCGTGAGTTGCCCCGGCGGTAAACATCAACGATGACGTCACTATCATTTGCGGCTTTAACCAGAATCGGGAAGTCATTGCTGAGGATGGCCAAGTCTACGTCGTATGATGATAACATTGGAGCCCAGCGGGATGTGAGAACACATCTGTATGCCATCAAGATCTGTTAGCGTAGAGTACCCGCATAAAGAACATCAACCGCCAGTACATTTTTGCGGGTGTCCACTCTAATGTCCGTGGTTTCGTTTGGCACCACTGCCTCCAGCAGCATCGAGACAGATTGCCTATTAACCCGCTTCATGTTACCGTTGGGTAGCACAGACATAAACAAGATGGTGTTGGCGTCGGGGCTCCGCGTGGGTACAACAGCTTGTGTACTAGAAGACCAAAGGGTTCTTGTGTTCCTTCTCTTCGCCTTGCGGCTTCGCACAAGTTCGAAGTCATCGTCGAAAGGTTTCTCACTGCTGAGCGAGTAGACATGGATGTCACCGCAGTCGCTGCCAGTCTGTAGCTCGCTCCGTTTCCTGGAGGTGGCCGTCGCTGGAACACTGCCGTCTCCGTCAGACGCCCGGGGTGGTCCACTCCCATCGCCACTGAACAAGGCGCGACGACTGATCATACGTTGGAGGTTCTTCAGAAATAGCTAGAGGCAGAAAAACAACACTACGCCAAGAAACACTTTGTCGTCGTCTCAACCGCCTCACAAAGCATGCAACATAGGCAAGGGGTAGGTCTTGGTATTTGTTTTATAAGGCGAAAGCCTTATATGCCTCGTTTTGAGGTGACCTTGAAAAAGTGGAGCCAGAAACTCGGACCAAGAATCGGTAAACAATATGTACAAAAAATTATAACTCAATACGATCATTACAAACCCCTTAACATTATATATCAATCGATAGGTAATTACATGAGGAATATACGTAATGATAAATGATCATGATAATTAATAATTATTATAATAATGAGCATGACAAAGCGGAGAAATGGGTCGGAAACCTCCCCAAAGTGGCAAACAATCGAGAATTAATGATGGTAATGGGTGCAAGTATGGTTATGATAGTAACAATAATGACATTAGAATACAATAATGACTCAATAATGACCATGACTCAGCAAAAATGACAATGACTCAGCGAAAAAAGATTCACACTCAAAAACCACTGAAATGGGTTCGGACGTGGGTACTAAGTGAAGGAAACACTAATACCCCTGTCACACGGCACATGTCATTTGCAGTAAATGACATTCATATCGAATGTCATTGCGGTCTTGCGTTCCCAGTCCACACGGGTAAACAAAATGGCATGCGAAATTGATGGCAATGTTTATCGGCAGGCAGCTATGATAATGAAACCTTACAAATCGTGTTTCGTGCTTACATATTTTCACTATTTTGTTAGCAATACAATGGTGAACATTGGACAGGTTATTTGAAAATATATTACATTTCGTTTTAACTTATCGATTTTATAATTTTTTGCCAAGCCCCTGTCGTCGAGATTACAGAATTCGCGCGTGAATGAGTTCGGAAAATTCATTCAATGGGCGAATGCCATTAGCTGTGAATGTCATTTACTGATGCCCGTGTAGAAGCAAGAAAAATGACATTAACACGTAATCTCATTCGCTGCGAATGACAGTACATGTGCCGTGTAACAGGGGTATAAATGAGGGTGGTTGAAGTCATAGTCATGACCATGACTATGACTCAACTGAATTAAGAGTGAATCAAGGTGTTATGGAGTGGGGGAGGGACTTGCAAAAATATATATGAGAGATTTGAAGCTCCAAGGGAGAGTGACTCAGCAAAAGAAAGTGCTGAGTCACGGTTTGGGTTTGGTGAATCATAGGAAGGGTGACTTGCAAAAAAATGACGACTTGCAAAATTGACTGTAAATTGTGGTTTCAGAGCGATGATCACTCAGCAAAAGGAAGTGCTGAGTCACGGTCCGAGTCTGGTGAATAAAGGATTACTTGCAAAATGACTTTTCAAAATGTGTAAAAAAGTGTGAATAAAGAAAATAAAGGACATGTCAAAAGAAATTTCACAAAGCGTAAAAGGTGTTCGTAGTGTCATTAAGTTAGCGGTGCTCGGGCTTTCGCCTTCAAGTCGTCTTAGTTGTAGCATAAGGGACCCCTACTAACTTATTCACTTTTTACTTGCAATAGGCCGTTCACAAATCCCCCAAATATCCTCAGCTCCTCAGTTTGCCGCAAATTTTGCCTATAGGAATGCGTTTTGCCCACCACTGAGAATCAAACTAACGCTAGTGTGTCAATGTGCAAATCTGAGCTTGACGCGCTTATCAGATAATTGAGTTACAGGAAACCAACAAACAATGACGCCAAGAAAAGCATAAGGTAAATTAAAGTTAGTGTTTTTTAATTAAATATTAGAATTAACTTTAATTTTTCACAGTTAATCTTCCCTGTGCTTCCCATTGATTTTTTTTGCCTGTTTGTTTCATACCGTTGTTACTATTCTAAAAAAATTAGGCAGAACCCATATCACGATGATTGTATCCATTGCGATTAGTATTATTATTCGCAGTAAATATCGAACAGGTAATTCTTTTTCTAAATGGTGCAAACATAATAACCTCACCTTGAAAGCTGTTAAAACTAAAGTCACGACTTTCACACGCAAAACAGCAAGCATTTCTTATTTTTTATTCTGTAGATTCTGTACCGTTGTGTAAGGCCTATGAGATCAATGATCTCGGTGTACGTTTTGATACTTCCTTGCCCTTTTATGTTCACACTAAACGCATTGCAGAACAGGGTATGCGCTCTCTAGTCTCTGCTTGCCGACTATCGAGGAAATTCAGGTCTCCTACACCGTTCCGCAATTTGTACACAACAATTTGTTTTCCTCAACTCGAATACGCTTCGGTCGTATGGAATGGCATTTCTAGATCCAGCAGTGACATTACAGATCGGGTCAAGAAAAAGTTCATATATCATCACCGCTGTGCTAACACAGACACTGGACCTTGTTCTAGCACTGCTGGATTATTGACATTGCCCTTATTTCACTGCCGACGTAATCGCGCTAACCTTCTGTACCTTTTGAAACTCACGGTATCCTCACCTGCCCCCAACTCCTCAGTTGCATCATGTTTCGTATCCCGCGCAATGTCACCAAGGAACATATACCTTTCCATGTTCTTGCCTGTCATCACCAGAACAAAATACTGAATCTTTATAACGCTTATTTTCATGATTTCGATATTTTTCATAACTCGCTGCCACTGTTCTTTTGCGAGCTTTGCGCTTTTGTTTCATAGTTTTACACATTGTTATTTATTTATTTATTTATTTATTTATTTATTTATTTATTTATTTATTTATTTATTTATTTATTTATTTATTTATTTATTTATTTATTTATTTATTTATTTATTTATTTATTTTCAGTTGCACTTATTTAGAGGCAGAAGCTTGGGAACGTAGACTGCGTCAGAGCAGGCTATGAGGACTATGCCCGTAGTAACCTCTGATCTTCGTGAAACTTGTGAAATAACTGCCTAAGCGTTTGTATCTTTCAAGCGTATGAACGTTTCGGGGCACCTTGCATAAAGCGCAAACAAATATGTGCTTCCAAGCAAATTATATCCTGCTGCCTTAGGTTTCTCAATCACAGCTCTGTATGCGCAAGTGGTCCTCTAATGTAAGCGCTGAATTCCTTATTTGTGCCCCAGTAGTCTGAACTAGAGGATCTGCTGCCGCGATCTCTGACGAACAAAGCGAACCTCCGTGACCCTGTGCACCAGTGCAGGTAGTCAAAGTGTTATAAAAATATGTTTGCACAAAAGGCAAATTTGTAAAGAGTTGCAATTTAGGTTTATACCCCGTGTCACATCATAAGAGGACGTCTTACGTGTACACCAAGCTTGTCGTACTTGTTTGCGGTGCATTTTACTGGATGGAAAAACACCCAACTATACCTCCGATATTATGTGGCGGGCAATGCACGTCGCCAGATTTGGTTCTTAAATGTTTTCTTATTCCTCGACTTCGAAAAAACTAAACAAAAGAAGTGCTTGCATGATTACAGAAAGAATTTCCGACCAGCAAGTACACGAGGCAGTTGCGTTCCTCAGATAAATACACATTTCGTTGCAGCGTACTCTCCCACTACACACCCCTCGTACCACCCTCCGCCATCCTTTTTGTCTTTTCTTGCCTTCCTGTGTTTGAGTTTGCAGTTGCTGGTCTTCTTTAGATTCAGGAGGGTCACTAATTAAAGCCACGCCTAATTAGAGTCGCGTTTTGCGTTTCTCTTCATTGTACAGCCTTGTGCACAGCTCCTTCCCCTTAATTAACTGCAGCTGAGCATTTTATTTGCCCAGAAGTCGTGCCTGCTCCCAACCTATTCATGCTTGCATAGGTTTAGGTCCTAAAAGATGGTTCAAGAGAATACTGCTACCAAATAGCGTGAACATGAAACGTAATAATCTAGAAAAATGGCATAGCAACGTTTTATTCAACGAAAAAAAAAATCTGGCGAACGCGCAAGCTGCTTGTTGTTGAGCATTTCAGCGCAGATGGTCTTAATTCCAGTGCCACGACGATTTTAAATGTGCGCAAGTGGTGACGTTATTTTCTTTTACACGTGCTCACCGGAAGCTGAACATGAAGAAATGCGATAAAGATAGCGAAGACTAAAAAGAATACTACAATCATTGCATTCTACCGGTGCTAACATATGGGGCAGAAACTTGGAGGTTAATAAAGAAGCTCGAGAACGAGTTAAGCACCGCGCAAAGAGCGATAGAACGAAAACTGTTAGGCGTACCGTTAAAAGAAAGGAATGGAGTGGTGTGGATCAGAGAGCGAACGGGGATAGCCGATATTCCAGTTGACAATAAGAGAAAAAAAATTGAGCTGGGCAGGCATGTGTGAATGCGTAGAGCAGGTAACCGGCGAACCATTAGAATTACAGAATGGGTACCAAGAGAAGGGAAGTGCCGTCGAGGATGGCCGAAAATTAGGTGGGGGGATGAAATTATTAAGTTTGCAGGCGCAAGTCGAAATCCAATCTAGCGCAAGACAGGTGTAATTGGAGATAACTGGGAGAGGTTTTCGTCCTTAAGTGGACATAAAATTATGCTGCAGCTGATTATGATGTAGATGATGATGATGACTATGGTGAGGTGTAGGAAACAGATAGAAAAAGGTAAATAATCTCAATATCAGTAAAATGTTGTTCAGCTTCACAGCAGTAAAGTGACTGGTGTGTGGCTAGGAAAGCACTAACAAAATTTTACCCGTCGGTTCCCCGTATTATACTCGCTCATTGCATAGCGAGGGCTTAGACATCCGCAGCCTTGATGCCATGACGTAGCATAGGATGGTTTATTGGCCAGCGGCCTGCTTCAATTTCCCATACGTGACCATTGCGGTTGAAAGAATGCTACACATCTACCGCCATGGACGTCAGTGGCGCAGGCTAGCACTCTCACGGTTCACATAGTGCACATGCACAAATACCCAAGAAAGCGCACGGGAGGATGGCGCCACGGTAGCTTAACGTTGTAAAGCATTTTGTACCAACATCGTAAACAGACGGCACACAAAGACGGAGAAGGCCACTCTTTTGTTGTCTGTTTGCGCTGTTGTTACAAAATGCAGTTATACCAACTCGCCCAACTTCCCATCCTGTTGTCAACCAAAACAATAAGAAATGCCTGTCAAGACAGACAATGCTATTCATTTTGAAAGCAAACAAAAGTGGTCTCCTATAAACGAGGAGAGTGTTTGATTGGTCGGTTGAAACAACGCTGCGGGTCATCACCCGATGCTTGCGTCGGCGGTTACGTAATGTTGACGTCAGGAGATTGGAATAAAAACAGATTGGGGGAATAGTTTTACGTTATAGGGCCCTTGAACGGGTGCCTGTGATTTCTCTAAGGGTATTCTCGAGCTCCAAATTTACCTGTCTGCCTATCTAGGCTCTCGTTAATAAGAACGCAAAGGAAATTGCGATGGATGACCGCTCACAAGGGCTGCACTTCGAGACTGCTGCACTTCGTAAGCATCCTCCCAACCGTAACCTTAGGTTGGGAGGATGCTTATGAAGCCGAGTGCTCCATATAGAATTCGATAGCAAAGAAAATTGCTTTACATGCATATTAAAAAGAAGGAACGAAGAGTCTAGAGAGACGGGGGACAAAGCGTAATCGCTTAGGATACGGGAGATATGCTAAATGCTGCCTCGGTGTAATATGGCGACCACGATTGCGACCAACAAATGCACTCATCTAGCAAATAGCCAACCGGGCTGCTTGCACAGATGTAAGTGCCAGTGCATCGCATTTCTACTCCTCTGCCATAACCACGTGCTTGGTTCCGAGGTAATAGAAGTTATCGAAGCATCGTGTGTAATGAAAGAACACGAGGCATGAAGGCTCATACACTAAGCCGCGACTGTTTTCGAGGCGACATAAATATTTAGAACTGCTTCTCAGCTAGCTCGAACGTGGTACACCATGGTTCGACTCGTTGAAAGCGCCTTTGTGTCCCAGCTACAGATGCCTTCAGAGCGCACGTGAAAATCCTCTATTTAGTGACTCTATACCTGCGCGCGAGTTCCATTGCCTTCTCAGTGCCTTTTACGCAAATGATGTGGCTCATACTATTATCATATTTTGTTAACAAACACTTGCGAGTAATAGCGCCTTATGGTGATAAAAGCGTCCACACAAATGTTGGAGTGATAACGGAAATTGTATGTTTCGAAGAACTGAACAAACGATGCTTGCTTTGGATATGTTCATCGCATTTGTCGATTTGTTTCCAGCCAGCGGGCCATACATGATTGAACGAGAACAACAACGTCATTTCAACGTCATTGCGAAGTCCTCGCCATGGTGTTCAAGTATGCAGATGATGGGAAAGCTTCGTCTCCGGCTTGTAGGTAACGCTGAGCGTGAATGTTTTATTTTACACGAAAAGAAGCAACTCTTATAATAGATACATGCGCCCCTCCATTATGGTGAACAACATAGCCCCTTATATTTTTGATGCTGCTGTAATTGAAGGAGGAAGTTTATGTGCAGCTGCATTTCGTCTGCGCTCGACGAGTGGGCCTACAAGGACGTTATACACTAGCTTTAGACTCTCGGGAGCACATCTGAAGCGACTATATTAGGCAAGTGGATTGTTTATTTGAGCAGAAGAACAATTTTTGGTGTTGTTTTTGTGCTGCCCTTATGTCTGGCACGTACAGGGCTGCACCACGGCTCCTTGACTATGCATATATAGTATGGCGGGCTATGCTTTATTTCTATGATATCTGATTCCTTCAATCCTTTCTCCTTTGTGCCTTTCTTTTCCTTGGAATTTATTAGCCGCTGAGGTTTATTTTTTACGTTTATGGGGTAGCTTGGTTCTTCTGTGGCGTAGTTGCATAGACTCATGTCTCTTAATAAAGCACAACACCAATAACACAAATGGCTAAAACTGCTTCCAGACTTCAATTATTGTTTGCGCGAGTTTGGGTATGCGTGCGTGCGTGCAAGATTGATTGATTGATTGAGTGAGTGAGTGAGTGAGTGAGTGAGTGAGTGAGTGAGTGAGTGAGTGAGTGAGTGAGTGAGTGAGTGAGTGAGTGAGTGAGTGAGTGAGTGAGTGAGTGAGTGAGTGAGTGAGTGAGTGAGTGAGTGAGTGAGTGAGTGAGTGAGTGAGTGAGTGAGTGAGTGAGTGAGTGAGTGAGTGAGTGAGTGAGTGAGTGAGTGAGTGAGTGAGTGAGTGAGTGAGTGAATACGAGCTTTCCAATTGCAAAGAGCGGGTCCCGATGACGTCAATAGCCTGTAACGTCGAAAGCAATCACTCCGTGCCATCTAGACCTTTGCTTAATATCTCTCGGCACTAGAAAAGAAAACAAAAACATACACTCAGGGTTCCGCGTCCATAACTGGTCTTTTCCCCTTTCTGTACAACTCTTACTTGCATAAC
This sequence comes from Dermacentor silvarum, assembly GCF_013339745.2. NCBI lineage: Eukaryota > Metazoa > Arthropoda > Arachnida > Ixodida > Ixodidae > Dermacentor > Dermacentor silvarum. The sequence continues at coordinate 70,497,449 of NC_051154.1, read as the reverse complement.
GTCTTACGCGGAGATCTTTCTACCCTAAAGTTTGCCGTCTAACTGCTTTTTTCTGGTGTTAATGCTGAAAACTACAAAAGCAGCAGTTGCTCTGCAACTGCAACTGCTCTTAGTCTCTGTGTTATTCATTACTTAACGGACGTTTTGCTGCTCCATCATGCTGCCATATATGGCGGGACTTCCCCGTGCTAGATGGCTCTAACTGCATGCTTCATCCTCATTGTCCTCATTTCCCTTTCCTAACCTCTCTCTTTCTTTTCTTATTGCCCTCTCCAATGGTTTTCCTGTCTTCACCTTCTTTTTGTATTACGTTTATCACCTCACCACTATGCCTAAGCCTCTCACGCAGTGAACCCTTCAGGAAGACACTTGCCTGGACACCTACTGGCCTGCCCACCTCCCGGAAAACAGGGCAACGCCACAACATCTGGACGGCGGGTGACTGGAGGGTGCTAACGTGCAGAATGCCTTTTTTTCTGAGCACTTTGCTCCCTCTTATCCTGCAGTAAATAGGCAGCAGCGCGATAACTGCGTATCACTGCCGAAAGTTTTAACTCTTAATTGCCAAGGAGCTTCGTTTCATGTACCTCGCTCTGCTTCGCCCTTCCATTCCATTTAAGTACATTTGCCTATATTTTCTGGTGACACCGAGAAAGCTTCGCCTCCGATATTTTTTTGATAAATTGGCTTACTTATTCAAATTGCTTTTGGGGTGCTATAGCAACGCCTTTTCATTTATTTTATAATTAGATTTATGCCCGTTATGCCTCGTGGTGGTGCAGGCTTAGCCATACTTTTTTTTTTCATATCGGGAGAAAAAAAAGCAAGAAAGCATATAAAGTAAAGAGTGTAGCCAGAGGACTGTTTCCGTATTATCCACTCAGCCATTATTTATTTTGTCCCTACGAGAAAACCCTACTGAAAAAATTATATATATATATATATATATATATATATATATATATATATATATATATATATATATATAAAGACTTTTTACAACGTTTGAAAACACCCCCTAAAGTAAAAAGCAAATTGAAAGCAATCGCGAAAGTGAAATTCTGGGCTACGTGACTCACACGCCGTTACTCAATGAAAATACACTATTTGAAGCAGCTGAACGCTGGCAGGGAAAAATTAAAGGAAGAAAGAAAGAAAACAGTCCCAATCAAGTACAGTTCAGGACAATAGTAACTATGGCATTTTCATCGCTTTTGTACTCTTGTCAGTGCAACATTGAACATGACCCAATTGCCCTCACTAGCTGGTACGTGCTGAGTCGCCTTAGGTAATAAGTTTCGCTAAAGTTTTCTTAATAGTTTTATTATCTGCCACGGACACTCAGCAGCTAAGGCGTTCTATTGCTTAGCACGAGGCCGCAGGTCCAATTTACGGCCGTAGCAATCGCGTTACGACGAATGCGTAGTGCATCCAAAACGCCCGCGTACTTAGACATCGGGACATGGTAAAGAAACATAAAGGAAGAAGGTCGAAAACTGGGCCACTTGGTACACTATTGAACTAGAATAACCTAGCATATGTCGCCTTGAAAAAGACCAGTCGTCGAAACGTTGGCTCCTGCTTTCACCTTGTTCTCGTTTTGCTCATCGGCTAAATACACAACATTCGCAGGAATAGAAGACGACAGGACGAAGCTCCTCCCGTCGCCTTCTATTCCTCCGTACGTTTTCTTTTTAGGTGGTTAGTCACCTTTAGAGAAACATAGTTGGCCAATATTAAGCCGGAGTTCACCATTAGTCTGTCTCTCAGAGTATAACTGTAGCTTTCTAACATAATTTTTTTTCTTTCATTCTTTTTTTTTTCTGACTGTGTTCGCCGAAGCTAAGCTTCCGCACTTATCGTATGTGCAATATCTGCATATGAATTACGTACTTGTAGGCGTGCTTAGAACAGGAAGTTTGCTGCGAGCAACCTTTAAGTATTAGTTCAAATTCGATAGGACGTCAAACTTACCACATAGCAATCACTCACGGCGAAAGCAATGCTCTTCTCTAGTCCTCATTTGGGAAAATTCGTGGCTTTGATTTCGCGCATTTATACAAAGGAAAGATAGCGTGCGCTGTATCAGCGATGCAGGATGAAAAACGAGCTCGCCTTTCCATCACGATGGTGTTCGCTGTAACCCGTTTCTCTCTTTTTTTTTCATTCATAGCATCGAACGCTTTCAGAGCGTCGACGGCCTTTTTGTTTTTACTCATCATTCTTTACCTTCAGCAAAGCAGTGTGTCTAAACGTCGCTCAACAGCCCATTTGCATGGCGCCATTGCACTCAACCGAGCACGAAACGTTCACTGCAGTGCTCATCGATAGCGTCAAGAGGATCCGCCGATCACTTAGTCAAGTTTCCGTCGCGATACCCGTATAACTCGATTATTTATCTCTTCTCTTCGTCGCTCTCGACTTTGTTCGAGATTGATCCGAAGGGTGTCTTCTCCACGTGCGCTGACGAAACAGCGAAATTCGAAACCCATTAGACTTGAGTCGTTAGCCGCTTTATCGACTGTCCGGATCTGTCACGCTTCTTTATCTTACTTCTTTCATTGGGTCGTAGTTTATTAGCCTCCTTTTGCCCTTCTTCATGTGCCTCCTCCTCTCATGCCTCAGACGCGCCGCGCTGCAATAAAAAAAATCGTATTTTGTTCCTCCAACCCTTTATCCTACATCTCTAGAAGCCCCCGAAACGACAGCGTCGTCAACGCGACACGCATGAGACACGGCCGTACTAGCCAGTCTCGAACTGCGAGCGTACATACACCGTGTAGCAGCGCCACATACACGCCTGTGTTTCGTGGTCTTGTAGGCAATATTGGCGGCAACGGACAAATAACGCGTCCCTAGGCCTTCGTTGTTTCTCCTGCTCTTCGTGCCCGCGGGCTGCCATCAGCATCCGATACTTCTTGCAGCGCCCCTGCCGATGCACTCGTAACCCAAGTGGCTCGGCGGCTTCTCTTTCATAAGCCCGTTAGCCGCACTGCGCTATACCTGTCCCCTCCTCACCCCCCTTTCCGTCCGAGTGGCGTTTCCCTTTCGCCCTCTGCGCAGACTCACCTAGCTGCCGGCGCACTGCTGTTCAATTAAACCTAATGGGCCGACTCTCGTTCCTCGCCGTGGCCATAAGTTAACAAGAGCCAGCGACATCGCTGCACGCGCCTTTTCTTTCTCATGTTTCGCGGGCCACCTAGCTTTTTGGCTAGGCGTGCCGACTGCCTCCCTCCCCCCTCCCCCCCCCCCCCCCCGCCCCACATCCCCAGCTTTTACTTTTTTTTTGCCTTGCCCAGCCTGCGCCCGTCTCACCCGGCATCGCGTTCTCCACTCTTCCACCACTTCATCTCAGTGCACGCGATCCTTTTAGTTTACTTTAACTGCCTATCCCTTCGTCGCGGGCAGCATCATTGTCGAACAATGTGGAAATGTTTGTTGAACTCCAGTAGCAATGAATTGAAACCAGTCAAGAAACACCGTAGGGCTTGCTTACGCTGTCTATATTTCGTATTTTGTATCGCCTGTAGCGGACTTCGAGAGGTAGAGCGTTCGTTAAAACTATTCGCTACGCTTGAGATGTTCTAGCTAGTGGTTTCAGTTTCTGCTTTTGTTTTTCCCGCCGATTCTCTTAATTTATTTGTACATAAAACAAATGTTCTCACTACATGTTGCTCGTAGGGTGCGTAAGTTAGTGAAATGTTGGTTTTAATTTTAGTGCCTATCGCTCGAAAACCTTGTCCTATGAAAATAACCCTAGAAAGTGTTAGGTTTTTTTTTTTTTGTCACATTTTCATTCAGGTAAGAAACATTCAAAAATACCGCGTGTGTTCAGTCACAACGTTCGCGCTCATATTGTCGTTGTCATATTGTCATATGGACGTCTTGTTTCTGCGCGTATAACGTGGCCTTGAATGACCAGGCATTTCTTTTAATTCGTTACAGCGAGAGTGAGGACCAGGCGAGGATGCTCATCTTTGAGTATCGCCCAAGTGACCATGCGCAAGCCGTTTGCTGCTTGTCCGTGCCTTTTAAAAAGAACAAAGCCGATGACTTGACGTTGCCCCCCAACGTCTTCTTTTTTTTCTGGCCCCTTCCCCCCCTCATTCTTTCCGTAACCTGGGAGCAATGCAAACGGCAGAGCACCGGCCGCGCTTCTTCCGCAGTGAAGGCCGAGCGGAAGCGCAGCCACGCGGGAGCAGCGCAAGAGTGGCTTTGCGGATAAACCGGTGGAGACCATCGCCCACGTTTCTCACGTCCTCTTCCAGAGATATGGTTATTGCTCGGCCATGCCTATGGCTGTAAACAGTAATGGGACCTTCGCACAAAGGCACTTTGTGCTGCGGCGGCCCCAAAGGAAAGCTACATAAATAAATAAACAATATAAATGCCGACTCATAACGAGAAACGTAAACAGGGCTTCTTCCGGGCCTTCTCCTCCGAACTCTTCTCCATATTACTGCAGCCCCCCCCCCCCCCCCCCCCACCCCGCCTACCTTTTTTAATGTGTTGCTTCGTTTTCTTCACTGAAAAATCGACGGTGGAAAAAACTCTAACGATGAAAAGAGCCGTGCGCGTACACATGGGGAACCACTGGCGGACATTAGGGCTACCCTTTCGCCCACGTCAGAACTATCACGCCATATTACACCTGTACTGGTGTTCCTTTTTTTCTACTTCTTCTTCATTGTTGTTTTGCCGTAGCTGCTGCGAGGTTGACCGGAGCACTGGATACAGCTTACTGAGCTCGACAACCACGATGTAGACGTGAGTCGGATGCGCAATGAGGGCACACTGTGATTGGTTGGCGAGCCGAGAGCAATGGCGTCACCTCGCTGCCTTCCGGTCGGTGAAGTAAACTTCCCGAATTGAGTGTGCCCGCGTATTCGTGCACAGCTTACAGCTCGAAGAAAATGGTATTTCTTGCTTGAATGCTGGTAGCACTGCGGTCTTACGAAAAGGCGATCGATCGGCATAAGGCACAATAGAATTCAGCGAGAGGGATATGACGGCGGGGAAATTCTGGTCACAGTATCTGAGGCATATAGATGCTTAATCGCCTCCGGCTTCGCGCTCCATTGTGCTCTCTACTTCATCTTCAAGTGGGAATTGCTTAGTAGAAGGTGCCGTAATCACATTGAGTCTTATTTAGACGGCAATTTTCAATACCGGGTTATCCATTGTAATGGAAACAGACTAATTAAATATCTCACGAGGTATATGTTGCAATTATCACATCAGTCGGATTAAATGAGGAGGCGGAGATTGCTTTCAAGATAAATTGCAAGGTAGCGTTAGCTAATTAACAAAATGTACGTTGTTCATTAAATTTGTAATTATTCGCTTTAGAACCATGTTCCAACTGTGGAATTAAAGACACGAGCAGTAATGAAGTATTAAAAATTTAGCAGAAACAATGTTCTAGACACTAGTTCCAGCAAATAGGCTTTCAAGATCTATGGCGAAATACATTGAAGGCCACGGTTGATACACAATATAGCACTGCGGAAAATGTAGTGAATCTATCGAAATTATTCAAAAATACAATAAAAACGAATTTATTCTCACAAAATTTCCATTATCGGGCCATGTTTGTTGTATTCTGTGATGCAGCAAGCATCTTGAAGCGCCATTTATGTATACGCTCCATCGCCAGCTAAAATCAAGACGCGAGACAAATCATTGCACAAGTTTGCAGCCTATGCACTATCCGGTCCCTCAGCAAAGTCAACCCGCCTAGACAATCCATTACTCGTTATTGAACTCTTGCACTTATTAAAGAAGGACAGATTGTGAGGAGCTGAGACGCCCATCTACTAAATATTTCGTGTTCTAAGTACCGACCTTCGCAAATGTCGCAGTTCCGCTCTGCGATAAGTACTACATAGAAAAGTATTTCATTCTGTGTCAAGTTCATGGCCATCTGACAAGCACATCGCATCGCCGTACTTTCAACCGGAACATGCTCGAAGGTGATGTCGAAAGTCCCGTATTGTACTGCCATGCCAGAGTTTGTGTGAGAGTATTGCAGAACTAAGAAAGCACATGATGCAAACCCATGAGAACCACGAGGCTTCTCTACGAAACCCGCAGCGCCACACGGACCACTGTCCGCGTGTTTGTGACCTTTGCTCTGTTACGTTACCATTTGTGTGTTCCATTTTTTTCCACGTTGTTTGCTTCCTAACGTTACCGTATATCAATTGGGTGATACATGACGTATTAAATCTGCTTATTCATACCGACCCGACTGTTGTATGCTTCATGGGCATTTCTCCATACATTCATTATGTTGAATGCTCCCGTCCCCCTCCTTGCTGCATCAGCCTCCCACCCGACGTCCTTTCAACATTATGGTCTCCAGCTGCACGAAGTCCACTGTGTACCACTCAAAACGAAGGGGTCAGATGAAAATGGAGACTTGAATTGTTGAACAAGTGGGCGAACAAGTGAAGCCTCAGCTCGGAACTAATGTTTCGACAAGGAGACTGTTCGTTTTTTTTTTTTTTCTTATACAGTTCATCAACCGTCGAATACCTATTGCTACCTGCTTTCTTTTTTCTGTGAAGCCTAACACACCAATTATACCGCCCCTTCTTACGCGTGATGGTTTCTTTCTTTCTTTTATAGCCATAGCAATTATATGGACACTCCAGGCGCATTCTTGCCGTCGTCGTCGCCGTGATGTGCCGTATAAAGTCCAAGGGTGATAAGATAACACCATCGCCTCGCGCCGTATGCTGTATGCGCGAGTGAAAGCGTACGAGGGGAGCCGACGATCGCGGCTAAATCAGCACATGGCACCGGGAGGAGAGAAGGGAGGGGGGCGGCGGTGTGCTCCTGCGGCAACTGCGCATTGCGCGGCCGCGCGCGTGTCGCGCGCGCCCTATCTTGAACGCGATCTGCGTTTGGGGTAGAGTCTAGGTCCGCCGAGGGCTCATGCCTTTCTGTGTGCTGTGTTCTCGCAGCTCGGTTTGCTTTGAAGCGATAGACAACACGAAGGTTACTTCGCTCACTGTTGCGGCCGCGCTTCCTCGCGACAGCGTTTTGACAGTGAGTGTCCGCTGTCATCGAGTGTGTATGTTCACGTTTGCCTGTGCGCGCTGACACCATGCTTGCTAATTTAGTTAGTAAGCGAATGTTTATACGGCCGATAAAACTACTATCCTTACTTCATATAGCTGTCTACTGCGAAACTGCAACTTTTTTTCTTTTGGGCCTCGTCCTGTGGCCGTTCGCTTTGTCGTTTAAATTAGCCTACCACCACGACTACAGAAGCACCTGTAGCCGCTTTCCTCTTCCTCATTTCATTATCAAAATCATATCTCCTTTTGATAATTTCCAACTCCCTTAACCAGCCTGGCATAACTCTTTCCTACATGTTTAAGCTTCTTCTAAGAAGAGGAGGCTGTATAGGAGGCTCGACGCAAGTCCCTTTGTCGAAAAGGTGACTCCGGGCTGCGGCTTATCTTGCTCGTCCACCATGATCAAATGTGTACTATTGTTATGCATACAATAACCAAGGAAATTATTAACATTTGCATTTTGTCTTTAGCTTTATTTCGTCTTTACCGCTTCTTGCACATTGTACAAATGAATCCTTACGTTTAAATTCTCATAGGAAACTGACATTTCTCTGAATATATAGGTACTTAAAGCGAATGAAAACTGCCTACGCGTTTAGTTTCCATCGCATTAGTGCCTTTCACGAAGTGCATGATGAACGTTAATTAGTGGAAGGATGAAAAGGCCGGAAACTCTCTCGGGCGATTTTCATCCGGAATAGTCAGAAACAGGAACCAGAGTCTACAAGTGCGTCAGAGCCGCCACTTTGCGGCCTCTGCGTTTTTATCTCCCTCTCTCTCCCACTCACTCTCTCTGTCTCTCGTTTTCTTTCATTGCAACAGTGGTACGGTAAAAGCAGTTTCCGGCTTGCTATGCAACGTCATATATCTGTTTGCAGCCGGCAATAACACTCAGGGCTTGGCATGTTGCCGGAACCCGGGGTTGTGGAATGAGAGCTTTCGTCAGAACCATGTTTTTCTCTTCTTACCTCTTTGTTTCTGTTACTATTTCCGAGGCAGCCATTACGGCTCGCTTGGAGCCCAAGAGAGTCTCTGCCACGACATTTGTTGGGAGTTGTACAACTCGTGCAGGGGGGCCACGCGAAAAGCGAGGACCAACGGGGCTGATTTCATTAAACCCACCATTTTTCCAACTTAAAAAAAAAAAAAACGTACACATGTCGGGCGTCGTTTGCTGCTCCAAACAGAAACATATCAGCGGAGCACATCTGCGCGTAGAAAAAAAAAAGCGAGGCTTACAAAAGCAAGTGAAGTGGTATATCATTACGGCGGCATCATTTGTCAGAGATAAAAAGAGGAGAGCGCTAAATGAGGCCCGACATAGAGAGCACATTTAGAGTTGAGTCTGTAATCGCAGCCTAAAGGCTCCCCTATTTTTCCCGCACAAAAAAGGGGCAGAGAATGAAAGTGCCTGCAATAGGCACTTCACAGCCCACCAAAGAGGGAGGAAAAGCAAGGCACATAAATTGCTTCCCTAAAGCCACTCAGATGCAGCAGAATATCTTTCGAGAGGCTGCTCGCCGATCAGCTTTTGCCAGCTCCACAATGGGATTTTCTCCATTTGCCGCAAAAGTGCTGCACTGGTCTTTTTTTACGTCGTCGTTGATGCCTCCTTTAAGGTTTCGTAGTCTTTCGCCAGTGCTTCAGGGGTCTTTTAAGCATAGTTCTTGGAGCTCAAGTACAAAATGCACTGAAGGGAGCGTTGCAGTGAATACAGCGAAGGAATTTACACTTCTAAAAGAAAACGTGAAAACGCTCTGCCACTCTCATTCATCACGCGAGAAAACGCCCTGACGATGAGTCGCATTCACGAGTCGACTGTTCTCCGCTCTCCTTGTCTGGCATTAGCGAGGAAGACAGCATGGCGAACGAGCAGCACAGTAATCCTGTCAAGAGCTGTACCTTCTTCGTCACGCAGCTGAGTGGTAAATGCAAACGAAACTTCCAAACGCAGAACCCCAATTGCAGACTCGGTAAGTGCAAAAACACTCTACGTCGACCAAATTGTTACGAGGCACTCCATGACGACGTCCGTCATGTTCCTGGTGTAGCTTTGCATTATTAACCCATTAGGTACCAGCGTGACCATCTGGTCATGGAGATGAGCAGGAAGCCTCTCAATTTATACAGGTTCAAAAAAACCGTAACCAACTTGCCCCAACGTGCCTTTCGAGAGCTTAGGGGGTGCAGCCTACAGGCAACAGGTGGCAGAAATTGTCTATCTTTATTTGGGAGCTGCTCAAGAACGAGGGAAATAGTGGTTTGCAGTTCCCGTTGAGATGCAACGGTGGCGTGGGAAATGTTTCTTTTTTTTTCGGTATTCACTTCAGCAATATCATGATCCACATGTCTATATACCTCATGCAATATATGACTTCCAGAGATAATTTGTGAGAGAATAACATTGGTTTATTTTGTGTACGAGCGTGTTATTGTACATGGCCACGCTGGGCCTTTGGGCTCCCTATATTGTCCAAGGCTAACCCCGTGGGTATGAAGAGCACGCGCTTTCTGACGACGGAATAATCGTTGTGCGCTGGGTGGACAACTCTGTTGTAACAATTGCAAGCACTGTACACGGTGTAGAGCCCATGTCATCTACAGACAGGCATTCCTGTGCACAGAAGAGGATCAAAGTGCCTCGTCCAGATGCTGTTTGTTGCCCGATATAACTGCTCTATGGGAGGCACAGACCAGATGTACGCATAGTGGCCTACGGGATGGCAATTCGTGGCAAGAAATGGTGGGGCCAATATTCACTTGGTTTTGGGATGTGGCCATCAGCAATATTTGGGCGCTTATTTGCATATTTGCAGCACAAGGTCAAACCTTACTCAACTTGAATTCCGGAGGCAAATCGCCCAAAGCTACCTCACAAGGTGGGACAAGAAGCCGAAAGGACCTGGTCTCAAAACAACGTCAAAGCCTGGTGACATTGATTTTTGTAGTGCACCATATAAAAAAGTGGCCAACTTTTTTGGAGCCGTACCTAACGGGAAAAGGCGCAGGTGCGTGGGTGCGCTAGAGACAATTACAACAGCACCGTGCACACACAGCTCACTACATGTGACATCGGCATGTGCATCCCATTGTTCAAACCATACCATACTAAATAGGTGTCCCACAAGTCCCTAATTATATTGGTGGCGATGTATCAAGGCCTGAAATAAAATTTCTCACTTTGTGCTTTTTGCTGTAGCCTAGGGGCCCAGCGTGACCGTATGGTCACGGGCCATATTTTGTAAACTAAGAGCACGTTCACGATGAAAGCTTTTATGTGACTTACTTGCACACAGATACGATAAAAAATTACATTTATTGCGACAAAACGCGAAAAAAAAGAAACCGGTCCCTAATGGGTTAACATCGATCGATCATTTAGAGCGAAGCCAGATTTACTGCGAAAAGCCCGATAAGCCAATCGCTTCAAACAATTCACTTATTATTGCGAACGTGAGGACGTCATCGAGAATAGAAGCCATTGCCGATAACACACAATAACACCCAGGGCAACAGAACTTCAAGACCTTCGTGCCGCTGCAGACTAAGTCACCGCTAAACGAGAACTGAAATCGGTAGTGTTTTGTGACTTTAAAGCAAGTCTTCAGAGTCTTCAGTCTACCTTAAGGCACAAAACATGCGAGCCGTTGTTATTCGAGATAAGAGAAACACTTAATCACACCCTGGGTACGGTGGCTAGATGGGTAGATGTGCCGACCGGTACGTACGTCTGGAGCGTAGTTCACCGCTTCTCCGCGTCATGACGCAAAGTTGGCGCTGCGGTCAGTAGAACGGTTCCGCAGCGCGCGTCGTCTGCTACAGTTGGCAGGCGGCGAGCAAAAAAATAAAATAATAATAATAAATAAAGCCCGTATTGGAATAGTTGTATGTCGTCTGTTTGTGTCGGTTTCAAAGGTGAAGAGCTCCGGGTCTTTCGTACTGTTTGCAAGTTCCTAAGCGATGTGGAATGTTCCAGGTCGGAAAAATGACCGAGGAGATTATCGGCGGCATTGCTCCACCAAAGAAGACCACCAAGGAGACTTACTGCTTCGCTCCGAACTGCAAGTCGGGCTCTAAATTTGTGAGAAAGACAGCGGAAATGTTCGCCCCGGGCTGCTCAGTAGGTTGCTCAGTATCGGTGACGTTAATGAGCAAGCGGTACACTGAAAAGCGTACGTCGATGAGCTCCTCGATCGACATTGGAAATTTGCAAGCCTCACCTGAGGTGCCCAGCGCCTGCGACATCGAGCACCGCTGCGCTGCTACAGGGAAAAGGAAAGTGACTCTATAGGCTTATATTCTATATAGCAGGCTATGTAGCAAGGAAGTTCCTGCAAAGAACCAAGTGCTCCGATTGCTCAGGCACATTACTGAATTCAACATAATGAGTAGCTCAGGGCTGTTGCTCCATTCTGAAGCACTAAAAAAACTTCTAGCATCGCTCGAAGACGCCTTCACGCTGTGCTTCATTTTAAAGGTGTTACGAAGGAACAGTATCGCCGACTTTGCCTCCTTTCTGCAGCTGAATCCTCCGAATTTGATCGGCTGTGAGCGGCACAAGAAAGAGCTCACAAACGATGTTGTGAAGTTCTGTTCAATTACACGCCTTTACTTTCTTGTCAAGGGCAAGAACATGGCGTGCGAAAGCAACAGGGAGAAGAGGAGTCACCTGAAGTAGAGGCGTGTGCAGTGAATAATGTTATGGAAGTGGTGGGCCACCGTTTGTATTGGCCCACTAATGTATGTTGGTGCGTCTGCTGACTCAAGTTACGAGAACTTTTCTTGTATTTTAAATATTTTAAAGTGCGAGCACCATCCTGGAGGCTGAAGTAGACGTGTCTGAGTTTGGCCTTGTTGCCCCACTCATTACACGCAGCCACGCGCTCGTACACCGCCAGCCAGTCTTCCACGTCTCCAAATGTGTCGCCATGAAAAGCCGTCGGCACTTGGGGGTTCCGCATCGTTAAATAAGTCGGTGTCCCCCTTTCCGTAGAATTCGCAGTGTTCGCACTCATCACTTGTTCCTGGAGGTTTCCAAATTCTAGGGCAAGGCCTCGGATTCGCCGGCTTGTGCGGTGAACTGGAGTCGGCTCCAATTGTGGGACGAGGTTCTTGCTGCCCAGTGGGGTCTCCTGCATAAGTTGAGCGTACCCAGCAAGCTCCACCAAATTGTCGCGTATAGCCCGGTGTGGATCATGAATCTAGCCCAAGACGTTGTGCTTTATTTTATTGCAAACAAACAGTGAACCATATGCACTTACCAACACAATTCGTCTCGTAACAATTTAATACCGTAACTGAGGCAGCGATGAACACAATAGCTAGATTTCTCGAAATTGAAAAATTAGAACTCACTAAATATCGCGTAAACACGTTTCCATATACCGTATAAAACCATTGCAGTATTGTTTTAGGCATGGGAAAAAAATGCATCTACGTCTTTAATGCAATGGACTGGAGCGCCGCGTTTATACCAATATATGTGACCAATCGCCAAACTAGCAAATATTGACTTCAGCATATCGTGCCTTATGACTAGACGACAGTAAGTTGTGGCTGCATCAGTGCAAAGAGTCAACGCACTTCGTCGATTGGCAGGTGTACGTTGGGGAAACAATCCTATGTCCATGCTTAAACTGAATGCGGCACTGATAACAAGCCGCATTCTCTATCAGCTCCCTCTGATATCCCCGTCATCGAGTCAATTCGAGCGCTTGGAGGCTGTGCACAGAAAGGGACTTCGCTTGGCGATGGGAGTTCCACAGACGGCTTCAAACAAGAAAGTCACTAATGAGGCAGAATCTCTTCCACTCCGTCTCTTGGCATCTCAGGCGTTGCTGACGCAGCTATTAAGGCTGTGCGAGTCCCGCGCAGGCACGGCGCTTCTCCGGCGGCTAAGAGCAAGAACTCGCTCACATTTCCATGCGGCGCTGAACACTTTCCAATGTTTAGGATTGGAATGGCCTAAACGCAGTCGCCTTGACCCGCCATGGTCTTTTTCGGACGTTACCTGCAGCCTCAGTGTACCCCACCTACCGGCGAAACGCACCATTTCAACTGCAGAAGCAAAGTTTATTGTGCTGGAACACTTGAGCACAGCATTTCAACGCCACTTACAAGTTTACACAGACGGCTCGGTGTGCGCACAAACAGATAGCTGTGCAGCGGCATTCTGCATACCATCCCTTGATGTGTCATGGTCTGGCCGACTGGATCGCGTAGTTTCCTCTACAACAGTAGAAAGCGCCGCAATCACCGCGGCTTTGCGGAAACTACGGGCCTTCTCTGCACGAGATGTCGTGGTGCTGACGGATTCCAAGTCAGCGTTACAGAGATTGCATCATGGCCTACCTCTAGAGAAATTTACAAGGCAATCTCTGGCACTGATTAACGATCTAACAAGCAAATGATTTAATATAAGATTCCAGTGGATACCATCACACGTAGGAATTGATGGAAACGAGAAAGCTGACGCCCTTGCACGCCTAGCGCTGACATGTGTCCCAAAAGTGAAAGCTCCAAAAGCTCTTCAGAACCCTAAGGGTTTAATCCGCCTTCACTTTAGGGAGATCCACAAGAATCCCCACGAAGCCTGCGTGACTCATGGATTTACCCGCGAGGAAGCGACGCTTTTATACCGCATCAGGACCGACTCCGCGTACACCACAGCTTGGTTATTCAAGACTGGACTTCGCGCTTCCCCATTCTGTGCTTTCTGTGGTGACATTGGCGACATCGAACATTACATTTGGATATGCCCACAGTTTGACAAAGAAAGAAAAGCGATGATCGACAGCCTACAAAAGAGCGGTCTTACGCACAGGACATTTGAAGACGTCGTTTTCCCCGGAGGTCCTGCGACAACCAGGAAGAGAGCGCAACGACTGCTGCTGGCCTTCCTGCGAGACACGGGGCTCATAGACACTTGGTGACAGACCCCTGATATCAACTCGAAGGAGGATCAGGCGGAACAATTGCCGGCTATGTATGCCAGGCTAACCCCGCCTGCTTCAACATCATCACCACCACCACCACCACCTAGACGACAGTAACAAATTCCCCATTCTGGCTTTGCCTGCACTGCTCAAAATGGCATTACATAACGCATACTTCAAAGCTAGAGCAGAGGCAGCGATACTATCAAACACGCTGCTCGTCTACACAGCGCAGCCGACGTTGCGCGCGGCTGAACCGTTGTACTGTCCGCAGCGCCATTTCTGCGTCATGATGCGGAGAAGTGGTGAACTATGCTCAGTCGGCACACCTACCCATCTAGCCACCACACCCTGGGATACGAGCACGACTCCCTCTTTGTGTGCCTCCCGGGTCATTATGGCATTGTCGACAGCGACTACGCCGAGAAGGCGAAGTCCCACGTAGGCAGACGAGCGCCTGCATTTGTAAGGAATCTTTTCCTCCAATCCTGTTCATTTCTTCATTTCTTTCATTTTTTTTTTCATTTCTGTCATTTCCTTCTCACCGAATGGCCGATCCCACGAAAAGCTGAAGCACGGCTTCATGCGAAGCAATCACGATGGGCGAAAAGAAAGGAAAGTGAAAATAATAGAGAATGCGGCCTTGGTTCCAATGACGGTACAAATTTCTTTGAGGATGACGGACGCTGGAATTTCGTTTGCTTCATTACATTACATAACGACGCAAGCCTTCTGCAGGTCTCCGAGCGTATCTAACTACCGGCTGCGTACCTTGCACCCTTTGTTACTGTTGAAACTGCACACTAGCTTCTCAAGTTTCGATGCAACAACTTTGACTAAGGACACACTAAAGCAACGTCAAGGAATTAAAAGCGATGTTCGTACATCTCTAGTATATGTGTGTTTTTTTATTGATTTCTCAGGTAACGACCTAGATCTGGCGGACTGATGTTCATTATGACGCTGCGGCGAACACGGTCACTTATGACGTTTGTGCCGCCAAACAAGTAACCGAAACATTTTCAGCCACTTCGTAACCTCCGCTTCAGTCTTTTCCGGAAGGGTTGCCAGATGGATGTTCGGTGAACGTACTGCAAAATTGTTGCTACCGTACGAGGTCTTCGGGTAAACGGAGAGTGAGCACAGTGCTCATTTCGCCCGGCACAGAAGGGAGCGCTGCAAAAAAAAAAAAAAAAAAATACATGGACGTGCATCGGCAGCCGCGGCTATAAGCGTGCCTCGGTGTGTGCTTATTATGGGCACGGCGACAAAGCAAGCGTAACACCTTGCCGCGGCATGTCCGTATACTGGCCAGCAGGCATCGGTGGTCGGCACCGCTGATGCATCACCGGCCACCGGACAGCAGCATCCCAGCGCGCTGCCGTGTCGCTGACACGGGGGCGCCACCAAGCAATCAGCGCTGGCCATCCATCTTGTGCGGCTCGGCCACCAAGTCGGCGCGCGGCATTTCCTCGGCGCTCCCTCAGAACCAGCGGCCGCTATCGCGCCCCCCCCCCCCCCCCCCCCCCCTTGTCGCCCGCGGCAGCCTTGGCCGGTAGAAACCGTTTTTCGCCTCTTCGCGCCGTGTTTCGCCCGTGAAACATCCTCTCGGAAACGCAGCCGCTGCTCGGCGCCTGCTCTTCGCTCGAAGCAGCCGTGTGCCAGCAATTGTCGCTGAACTTACTCTTAAAAGTTTTCGCTTTCATTATGTTGTTTATTCAATAAGGACCGTGCCTTTACCGAATTACTTTTTTTTTTTTGGCTTCTCGGGCTGTGAACGAATCAAGGCGTAGAATTGTTTTGCAGAATGCTTTCACGCCTAATGTGCAGCAGTGTCGCGGAAATTTATTGTGCGTGTGAATTTCAGGAGGTAAATAGAAATTGCGTCTCTGTCCCGCGTAGTAATTGTCATGTGCTGCTCCTCCTTATTTGATCCTTGTTGTTATTGACGTTTTTGCGTTTCTGTTTTTTTTTTCCCCCAATTCCCGAGAAAGGTAGTTAACTGGCGACTTGCTTCTGGTTGACCTCCCTGCCTTTTCTCTCTCTCTCTCTTGTGTTTATTAGACCCTTGACTCTTTTTTTTTCATTTTCCGCTGTAAAGTTCTTTAATCTACATATTTCACAACTGTGGATATTTACTCCAAGTTCTTTACTTTAAAGAAGCCTTGGGCCGAAAAAAATAATCGGTAGTAAGGCGTCACCGCGTGCTGGATAGGTCAGCAAACAAAAATGACGCAGCGGCGGGGGAGTTTGGCTGCACCCTTAACGATGTCATTTATATCTAGCAAGCAGAGGAGGACAGCTTATTAAAAGGCTGGATAACCCTCTACGTTTTACATTCCCTCTACATTCCAGCTGCGCGTTTATGGGACTTGGGGCATTCTAATTGAGCAACAAATGTAAATATGCAACAATTTAAAACCTTTCTGTGTTTCTACCGGTGTCACCGACGGCATATCATCCAGACGCTGCAATGATCATGTTTGGACAGAATTAATGAACAGCCGGAGGTGTTCTACATCACTATGGTCATGTGACATTACATTCTTAACAAACAGCATCAACCTTTTTTGCTGAGCTTGATTTATACTCTTCAAACACTGTTCCAGACATACGCAAACTCCTTCTTTTGACGGCACGATTCTCGCTATACTGCCATTGAATGTGCGATTTTGTTTGGGTATCATCAACAGAAGGCTGCTCGGCGAAAAACAAACGGTGTGTGCGCGTGCTTCCCGTTAACAAAAATGAAAAAAAAAAAGAAGTACGTCGTGGTGCAGCAGCCTATAGAACGTCAATTCTCACAAGGAAATCGCACTGGTTTAATACCAGCCGCGGTGTCTTCTTTTGTTCGAACTCTTATACCTCATTTCATCGTCGTCATGGTGGCATGCTGATTTGTTGTTGCTGATGAGACGTCGCTAGTCGCACCTCTTCAACGCGGCCGTCAACAACGCAATTATTGTTTTTTCTCTCTCCTCTTTATTCATTCCACGTGACGCTGATCATTTCCTCTTATGGTGGGAGAAATTTGGTCTGGCGTGCAGCATTACTAGTTGCTCGTAGATACAGAAAGAGGTAGAAAACAATTGGTCATAAACGCATCATCAATATGGTTTGTATGCGCAATATAGCAACATTCTCTTTGCCCCATTAACAGTGAGCAAGCAAAAATCTTGAAGTGGCATTTGTTTGCATATCATTCCATGCTAAATCAGGAAGTCCTCCAGGTAATCCCAGCAATACTATAATTCTAGTGTGCACATGTCATGCAGACTTTTACAAGCTATCAGCGTCTGAAAATATTAACGCGATACCCTCAGGGCCCCGTGTCACAGTAAATTTGGTGTCGGTGACCGCGGAGTTTTGCTTGAGCGAAAATTACCGTATATATTTAGGTGTATGTATATGCCACGCCTTGCTATATAACATGAGGTATATGCCGGCTGTATTGCCACACCATTCTATCACTAAAGTTGCTCACACCTTGTCTTACATTCTTGACAAAGTTATTCCTCAGAATTTTGAGAATGACAGCCTACTAGCAAATGTCGTGAAACGAAACACCGAGAGCGCATGCCTTTTATGTTAACTTTTAGACTCATCTTACCATCATCTTATACACCGGCGACGAAGCCTTCTTCTCCCCTGTGGTGCCTGCGACAGCCTCAAGTGAATTTTACTATTCCCGGAATCACCAAGAAGGCCAATCATCCATTGCCGGCTCTGAAGCAACTGTTGCTCCTATTACTGCACCAGACATATCATGACTGCATATATATATATATATATACCAACGGTTCGACCTCACCTTCCAGCTCAACTGCCGCATTCGTCGTTCCAGCCAAGCAGGTTATAGTTAAATTCAAATTATTACCTATAACTACTTCTACGTCGGCAGAACTTGCAGCCCTCTATGCAGCTATGAACTACGTACCCGAAGAGCCGGCACAGAAATGGGTCAAATTTTGTGACTCTAAGGCACAAGGAGCTCTTCACACTATCAAGTCTGCCTTACATCACGGAACTTACGAGCAGATGATATCCGACATCAGCGAAGTACACCACCACGCTCTGGAAACAAGGCACAACATAATCTTTCAGTGGATTCCCGCTCGCTGTGGCATCGTCGGCAACGACTTTGCTGACAGGGCTGCTCGGTCTGCCCACGAAGGCACCCAGACGCGTCCAATACCTTTGGCGAGGACGGACACTGCCAGTGAACTTCGTCTGCTCGCACGCAAGAAGTCACAAGCTTTCTGGTGTTCAAGTGCCTTCAATTGCCGATTGTATAAGCTCGACCCTTTTCTGCGGCTACAACTGCCATCTAGCCTTTCCCGCGGCGGAACAACCTTGCTGCGCCGCTTGTCGCTGGGAGTGGCGTTCACGAACGCTTACTCCTATCGTATGGGAATGGCCGAGAGCCCGATGTGCGACTCCTGCAGGTGCGAGGAAACCATCGAGCACCAATGGTGTACCTGTCCTCGCTACGACATACAACGCCTCTCTCTCAGGACAACTTTAAACCGGCTGGACTCGAGACCGTTCTGCGAGTAAAAGATACTCGGACCGTGGCTACACCCGTCACTGGCACAAAAAGCGATTCGGGCACTAGTACACTACTTTAAGTGCACCGGTTTAAGAGACCGCTTATAGTGTCCCTGTACATCGTCCCACGTGTACTCAGTACTCACTCTCTCCCTCTTTCCCTCTTTCTATTCCCCCTTTCCCTTACCACTAGTGTAGGGTGGCAAACCGGACGCACGTCTGGTTGCTCACCCTGCCTTTCCTCTCCTTGCTGTCTCTCTGTTAGACTGAAATATTAAAAGTGCGAAACAATAACAGAAACCTGAAAATGATGCTTTTTTTTTTTTTTTTTTTTGGCGCGGCTGTGCACAACCTCCGGGATCGGCCCACGCAAGAGGCCGCGTTTCTACCAGAAAGCTCGCCTTCGTGCCTAGCGTTGGCCGCGAGGGTTTCCCGGCAAACATTACGGTTACATAAGCTGCAGTTGCCGGAAAGCGTGAGAAGCAGTCAGGAATTTTTTAATGCTATCGCGTTCCACTCTTAAAGGCGAAGCTTAAGCGACCTCTAATTTTTTTGAGATATTTTTAACATCCTTTCTATTACGCATGCCTGGCCTGCTATAAGTAAAGAACTCTCACTTTGGAAGGCGCCAAGGTGAATCAATACTCCACATTGAGTTGTTATATCACGCTATTATTTCAATAAACGTCAGGCATACGTATACAACAGCTTTCACACCACAGTTCGGCTGAACTGTAGTGGTGATATCAGCAACAAAGCGACGGTACGGCACATTGAAAGGATACTCTATGGTGCTTTGAACGGAACTCAAGCGTGGCCTTCCGTTCAGGATTCTTGGTCTCATAGCTTTTTTTTTTAACTTTAAATCACTGAACCGCACAAAAAAGATAAGCAGAGCTGGGATAAATTTTTTCCTTGCAGACCATGCCCACGCATTGAAAAGGCAAATAATATAGGTATACGCAAATAAACTGCACGTTTTCTAGTTATAGCGATAGCTTAACTTGAACGAACGATAAACACTTGCTGCATACCTACCTTTTCCACGCGAAAACATTTTGATGGCCTATTTCCTGTAGTGGCTAAACCATGCTAAGTATCATCTCAACAGCGCAAGATAAATTGCTCCTCTCTCCAGGCGCTGAAGAGCTTTGTACATTTCTTTTCAATAAATGCTGACGGAAGACCTTCTAGCCCTTTGTGTATGTGCTTTTTGTGTATGTGCACGCTGATGAAAGCAGCTGAGGTGTGGTGATGAATAATGGATAGAACAACCAAAATAAAATAAAAAATAAAAACAAAAAGATCTTGCAGCAAGGCTCTGTCACGTGTCTATCTGTCGAAAATGTTTTCTACATATTTCACTCATGTTCAATATTAGCAACAATCAACAATTAACGCAGGAAGTGCTTAAAGCGTGCACCTTGAACTTGCGGCTGCTGTAGCATCTTAAATGCTGAGAGTATATTCTGAGCACTTGCAATGATGGGCGCTAAGAAAACAAGTTCACTTCACACACAAGATATGCAGACGTTTAACTTTCATCAGGTTTTTTTTTTCTTTCTTTGTTCTTATTGCTTTGTTTTTTACGTTATGCACAGCCTGCTACTCCTTGTCAAGTGAGCAAGTAAGTTAGAAATGAAGGCATGGAAAAGAAGGTGAGGATGCACATGACAAGAAGCTAAATATAGGTTTGCACGTTGCGTCACTGCCCTGTAAGGCCAGTAATGATTGCTGCGGCATGTTTTGGCCGAGATCGAGTTCTTGAACAAGCTGCTAAAACAGTGGTGCAAGGCGTGGGGTCGTGTCTCTCACTATAAGCAAGCACATATATTGAGGTTCAGCAATGGAAGGTGCGCGTGCAACTCTCGTGGAAAGAAAACTGTTGCCGTTTGTGGTGCGGATTACTAACCCATTCCTCAATTTCATTATCTGAAGCAGCAACAGCGCAGAATGCAGGGCCGCGGCACAGTTTTGGAGCGGCGGCGGCGTATCTGTTGCACGCCGCATATGCGGCCATGCTTACGTTGTGTCTTTGTTGAGTTTTACAAACGTTATAAACGTCACACGCATTTCAGGCGTGACTAGATCTTAGGCGCAGCGGGGCAGTAAACAGTTTCGCAGGAAATAGCTGTTAAATGCGTCCCATGTAATTGCTGCTAACGGATCAACAGAAAGTCGTTACTTAAAAATTGTTCTTAAACAGCAGAGTAGTTTCAAAGAGTTCCTTTTCTCCGCCGAAACTTAAACATCTTCAGCTAAGCATACACACAAAAAAAAATATCGTGAGGAAGCTCATACAAAAATTGGTAACCCGCCTAAACTATAGGGACCCAGATTCTTAGATGTAGAAGTACTAGAGCAAAACACAAGACAACAGCAGATCCGCGGGGAGCGGGTATTTCCTCTCATTTCGAGGCCCCAGCCTGACCCAGAGTGTAGCGTCGAGACGGCGGAAACATCAGCGCGGCGGCGCGGCGCATGTTCTTTCCCATGAAGTCATAAAGGCCGCAACTTTGTTTTCACTCGGAACCAGCAGGAATTAATGAGAAAGTCTTTTCATCGGAGTCGGCGGAGCGTGTTGCTGCCGAGCCTCCACCGGCACCGGCGCTGCAGCGCCAGTTTTTGACCAATTCAATAACGGGTAAAGAAAGTCGCGCACGTCGAGCCACGTCAAACACGAAACGGCGGACGCGGAGGAAAGGCAGGAAGGGGAACTGTTTCGACGCCCTGGGCTCCGTCGCGAAGGCCGCCTTCACCCCCCCTCCCTATACCTCCTTCCTAGTACGCAGCCGTATGTACAATGCGCTTCCTCCCCTCAAAGTACACAAAGCGCCGAGCGTGCCGCAGTCCGAGGAGAAGCTCTGCTGCCGTCAAAGAAGCAAAAAAAAAAAAAAAAAAATGTCGGGCAACACGTCGCCGTCCGAGAGCGCGACAAGGCTGGCACACAGAAGGAATTCGAAGTTCCGCCGCCAACTCCAAGTAGACACAGACACGAGAGCGAAACAGCCGCCCCGGCGGCCGAGGCCAGACCATCGCCAAGGCACGCATCGAAAAGAGCAGGGCCTCGCCCTCAGCTGGAGGAGCCGGACCTGCGTCGCGGCGGCCTTCGAATTTTTTTTTTTTTTGGCTCCATGCGTCTTTTATTTTTAATTCGATCGGATAACTTAATTTGGGCACTGCGGAGCCGACCGTCTCTGACGGCTTTGAGATATTCCTCTTTTCATGTGTCGCTTCCTCGGCCCTTCCACTGGCTTCCTTCAGGGCTCTCTCTCTCTCTCTTTAAACTTTACTCGCTCTTTTCAGTTTCACGCTACATTCACATCTCGCCGGTTTATTATTTTTGTCCCTGTTCGACGTCTCTGCGTGTTCTATTATTGCCTTGCTGTCGTTTCCTTTTCTAGTCTCGACAGAAGCGAGTTTTCTGATGACGTGTGCTGGCCCGATAGTTTATTTCGCTTTCTGCTTCAAATGTGTTACTTTAATGTGTCACCCTCGTATGCATTTTCTATTTTTTTATAATGCATTTTTTTTTTCGCTTCCCGGTCTCGAAGGTTCAGTATTACATCCGTGTGAAGTGCCCTTTTGTTACATCGTGCAACATCTAGTCATACCAGCGGAAATGCGTTTGCTGAACATTTTCTGTTGAGGTGAACGGCAAAAATATCCCGGAAACTATCCTAACAAATGCCTTACTCGCATCATCTGTCTCCCGATAACTTTAAGTCGTCGGCTCCGCTGTTTCATAAATGTGTAAAACGTGTGTTTCTGTATTCCCCTTGCCCCCTCCCGGCATGTTTACAGCCAAACGCGTGAAAAAGCCGTCTTTTCATGCGTGAGAATAGCCCTAGACAATCGAAGGGTGAAAGCGTACCCGCGTCGGTGGCTTAGTGGACCTGGTGTTGATGCTGAACCAGAGGTCACGGGATCGAGTCCCGGTATACAGCTGATAAAACTACCATCCTTATCCCGTATAGTTCTCTACTAATTTGCTATCGCAATCGATGCTTCGCCTTTCCGCTGAAACTGCGACACTTTTTCTTGCGTCCATGCTTATAAGCATTTACAAAATTAAATTGTGAGATTTAATGTCCGAAACGCATCCTCCGGTGTACTAAAGGCGCCGCAGTGGGTATCTCCGTATTATTTTCGACCACCTAGGGTTATTCTAACGTGCACCAAAACCACTGCACACGAGCGTATCCGCACTCAGTTTGTGGCCGCTTCAGCCGGAACTGAACTCGTTACCTCAAGCTCAGCAGCGCAACGCCATAGCCAGTGGGCTACCACGGCTGGCACGTGTACAGAAGTAGTGAAGAAAGCGTAGGAGGAAAACAAAAGATGCCGTAGCTCAATTCGTACGAGGCACACCAAGGCTGTATAGTTTCGGCTCCCAGCAGCGGTAAGATGGTATTTCTTCCCCTTACGTCGGCTTCCCTTTACAACGATAAAGCGCAAGATATTCTACATGAACAATTTATTCACAGTTCACCTATGATTAACAACATTTCCGCCCTATTGTTCTTCCGGTATCAGTTGCTGCGTGCGGCTGAGTGACAAACCATGTGGCCTTCTCGAACAATAAATTAGACACCACCACACGATGTTCGCTACGTCTGGCTTTTCTGCAAAGAAATCAATATCGAGTTTGCTGAAACTTAATCAGGGTCACATGTGATCTCCTCGGATAGCTGAATAGGTTTGCGAGTGCTGCTGCTATGGATATGCATAGGACGTACACGTGGCGGCGGGAAACGAAAGGGAATCTCGATTTCTCTTCGCAGGATCGTTGCAAACCGGCCTTAGATACAGCTTCCGCAACTACATCACACATCGCGCAAGTTGGTTAGCGGCCAAAGTACTGGGGCGCTATAACGTAAAATGATTCCAAACTGCTTTGATTGCAAATTCTGCAATCAGCCTCCATGATTGGTCAAAACATTTTCGGGCCACTCCTACTTCGCCTGTCTGTCACGCGACGTCACGAAAACCGCGATAGCTCCCCATCTGATATAACGTGTACAGACTGATTATGCATGATTAAACCGCACAAAAGAAAAATAATCATTCCTGATTCGACGCCTTTTCACCTAGCCCTCTGCTATTGGTCCAATGTTTTCTGGATACGCCCACTTCACCTGTCTGTCACGCGACCTCACAAAATCGCGAAAACTCATCACGTCAAAGTGACGTGTACGCGAAAAAAAAATGCATTAATATGCCGAACAAAACTGGAAATTTTCTCTGAATAGCCACAGATGGCCCCGTTCCGAAAGGAATAGAAGATGGCTACCCGCCGATCGCTCAGGCCCTCGCTACTCGCGCCTGCCGGTGAGCATGTATTTATTTGCGCATGATAAACCTTTTTGCGTGGCAGTAAAACGTTATCGAGCCCTTTCGGCATGCATACGACATTGCTCTGCCTACTCTTCCTTGCTGAGGATCCGTTTTAGCGGCATTCTTGTCCTACTGTTGCACGCCGCCGCGATTTTCGACCAGCCGCCGCAAGCTAAGTAAGACAAAGCGAACCAATCGGAGAAGCCCGCACCACCCTCTTCATGCGGTTATCTATTTTCACTGTGCTGGTTCGGCCCCATCGAAACCCTCTCCACTAGAGCGTGCTCCTCGCCTCTTGTCAGCCAATTAGATAAGAAAAACCGCTAAATGTAGACAATGTTATTGGTTTTGAAAGCGAACAAAGGTGACCTCCTATAAACGAGGAGAGTGTTTGATTGGTTTGTTCAGACAACGCTGTGGGTCACCGGCCTATGCTTGCGTCGGTGGTTACGTAAATTTGACGTCAGGAGTTTGGAATCAAAACAGTTTGGAACCATTTTACGTTATAGCGCCCCTGGACCTTGTTAGTCTGGAAATAATGCGCGCGCGGTGCAGACGTCTTCGAAACTGTCTCCGGTCCGAGCGTGATTTATGTGCAGAGAAACGCCATAGCCTCTATAATGCCATAGAATTTGAGGCGTTTATAACGGGGAAACCGGTCACTGAGCATAGTAATAAAAGCGACATGGCATTTCTATATCCTTACGGATTCATTTGTTCAAGATCAATTTGGCCATGCATGCAGTGCTAATAGACATGATGTTCAACTTTCTCATTGCTGCGTAACACATCGTCATCATCTTTATTTCCTCATCTCTTTCGCTCGCGATAGTGTCTGACTAGCCATCTCGCAAGCTTCAAGTACACAACGGAGGGAACCCTTTAATAATTTTAGGCAGACGCATACGCCACAAACCAGTGGTGACGTCCAAACTTTTTGTAAGATTTAAGCTAGCGCAGCAGTTATAAGCAAAGTGGATATCCGATATTTGTGTTTGCATTGGGAATTCTGAACATCCGTGTTAGCAAGCAGTGAAGGTATAATACCACGTTCGGATGCTACGATATACATTCACAACTCAGTAAAGTACTGATATGGCTAGAGATTCCTTTAATCTTAGCGCCATCCATCGGGTACTCGTTATGTAACATGCCACATTGAGTATACCAAAACATGCAGGCTTGAAGGGGCCCCATAACGATTTTCTTCTTCAATAGTCTCCGAAAATTTTGAGACGGCTTCCCTACACCATGTTGTGACCCGTTTACGCTTATATAATCGCATGCTTATTGGAAAATGTGGTTTGCAAGGAGCTCGTTTATACTTTCCGCGCTCCCGATGATGTAATAATGGAAACGAAGCGCAATATGATATCGACCATATTTATTAACGTATGTGCTACAAGAGCCGCTCGATTCCTTCGGCTTGGCTAGGCTCGAATGCGCGTACTTAGCAAGCTAACGTCGCCTAACATTCAGCTGGACGAGGAGGCGCCCACAAGGAAGCAATTCACGCATGGCTTTTTTCTTGAACACAAACACCTTGGGTTAAAGATAACATGCCACCTTGGAAGGGATTCGTACGTTAACGACATCACTTCATCCGCTTTATAGCGACTGCTCTTACTTATGAGGCGACTTCGTCACGCTCTAGCCGGAACTAAACTAGTACTAGCCTTTAACCCTCTCGTCATATCAGCGCACGAATACGCATGCGCAAGCACCCCTTGGTTTCCTTCAACTAACAAATTGAATAACGGGTGCAGAGGAAAGCAGTTAGATGCGTCTTGAACGAGTACCGGCTTACAAATTGCTCGACAAAATTAATAAGAACAGCTAGATTACGGAAGTTCCTAAACCCCGCCAGCATTCGCATGGCTTTAATTGTTCTGTAACCAATTCATAATAAATTAATCGAACATTAACAATTTCAGGTGCGTTACTCTCACTGAATGAAGAATAGCCCCATAAAAACAAATACTATACGCACGTCATAAAGGAATTCCGTTTCCATGCTTATTGCCCTCAAATTTTTTTCCGTTTTTTTTTTTTTTACCCCGCTAGCAATAAGTTAATGGACCAGCTTAACTTCTACTATAACCAAAGCTTGTCATTATAAAAGTTGTTTTTTATTAGTTGAATATTACTTATTTGTTTGAGAGTCATGAATCATAATAATTGCGTATTCACTTTATTAGAAATTAACGTACTTATGGATATTAATTGCAGTTTTCTATTCTAATGTACAGTTATATTTGTCTTCTACGATTGTTGTTGGTTTATGTTGCCTCTGTTCTGGCTGTATTATGGCATAGTGTTAATTCAATGTCCATCTAAATTTCTAACTTAGATGCTACCATTACTTATGCTACGTTAGCCTAATACAAATATAAAGTTCTATATGTTCTGTCAAGAGTTTTCTTGCTTTAGTTTTGCCCTCATTCTGGCAGTAATACACTACGTTGTTCATTTACTGCCCTTTCTGAAACAATCTCTGACGGGAATAGCAGTACGTCATATATAACAAAAAAAAGAAATAAACATCCCTCCCGAGTGCACATAGGAGGCCAGAGGTGTGTTATTGGATGTCGCTTCTGCATGACAAGGAAAACTCCAGCACCTGAAGCTTCTTTGCCATGCTTGCGAGGGAATGCGACATCCGGTTTAACATGTGTTTTTCTTTACTTTTCTAGGAGGTGACCGATCTAAATCACGTCGTGTCGAAACCAGAGACGATCACACGCATTGCGCTTGTGCCCGAAGTCGTTTTCCCAGAACCGACAACCAAGCTCGGCGCTTCATTAAAATAGCGGTTAAAATGGAAGATACAAGAATACCACTCCCTACATTGAAAGAGCATGACTAGTAAACAAATGACTGTGAACTCCACAGCCTTGTTGTACGTGTACTACTCGTACGCGTACATATATTTCAAGTAATATCTTTCAAACCGGCGCTCTGCGGTCTTTGCGGATTTATAACCACTTCCGTTGCATGCAAATAGCAAGAACCTAACCATCCAGACCTGTTTCTATCACTGAGAGGGCATCTCAGAGGCAACCGTGACTACCTGTGTCTGCTGACTACCATGATAGTGCGTGGCGTGAGCGCAGAGGCGCGTCCACAACGAGACAAACAGTGGTTATAACTTATAGTTTGTTTTTTTGTTTTATTAAAAAACATAACTGGGGGCAGTTAGAATTAAGCTAGGTCTGAAGCAGATATTTTGTGACAAGCAACGACCACTCAACCCTTTTAGCACGAACATGAGCTGCCGATACGAGACATGTGCGTCTGGCCGCGCATTGCGAGACAGCTCTCCACCCATGACACCGCGGACATCAGCGTATCTTCCTTTTTTTATGTACAATAATAAAGCGAAGTAATTTAAGCGGCACTGAGTTGGCCGAGACACCTTAGTCACCATGCACTTTGCACCGCCACTGTTGTCATCCCAAAAACTCCCTGTCGGCTGGCGTGCAGAGGCCTACATGCCGTTGCGGTACAGTCGATGCAGTAACTGGCTTTGTACTTGCTGGAAGCTTGCGATACGGCGGCGCCCCTTTAATTAATAGCACCACTTCCTTGTGCGCAGGCAGCGCCACTTTTCTATAAAGTTATTTGCAGAGTGCAAATACACAGATAAATAGAGATAATTGGCAATATTAGGAAATAACATTTTTGTGACTTCATAGATATAGCATTTCAATCGAACTAAGGCCTGTACATTTATTTAGAAATGGACATGGTTTTCAAGGGCTTAATGACAAGTTTCGCTGCAGAGTAGCACCCCCCGTCGTTTCTGGGTGAGTTTCAGTTCCGATTTAAAAACATAATCCCTTACTGAAAGGCTAAAATTACGCTTCTTTCTATCATTGTGAGTCGCTACCTTTCCTTCGAATGGGAAGGCTTAGGAGTGAGGATCAACGGCGAATATCTCAGCAACCTTCGGTTTGCAGATGACATTGACCTATTCAGCAACAATGAGGACGAATTACAGCAAATGGTTGAGGACCTTAACCGACAAAGTGTAAGCGTGCGGTTGAAGATTAATATGCAGAAGACAAAGATAATGTTCAATAGCCAGGCAAGGGAACAATAATTCAGGATCGCCAGTCAGCCTCTGTAGTCTGTAAAGGAGTACGTTTATCTAGGTAAATTAATCACAGGGGACCCTCATCATGATAAAGAAATTTACAGAAGAATAAAACTGGGTTGGAGTGCATACGACAGGCATTGCCAAATCCTGACTGGGAGCTTACCATTGTCGTTGAAAAGAAGTGTATAATCATTGCATTCTACCGGTGCTAACATATGGGCCAGAAACTTGGAGGTTAACAAAGAAGCTCGAGAACAAGTTAAGGACCACACAAAGAGCGATGGAACGAAAAATGTTGCGCATAACGTTAAGAGACAGGAAGAGAGCGGTGTGGATCAGAGAACAAACGGGGATAGCCAATATTCTAGTTGGCATTAGGAGGGAAAAAATGGAGCTGGACAGGCCATGTAATGTGTGGGATGCATAACCGGTCGACCATTACAGTTACAGAATGGATACCAAGAGAAGGGAAAAGCAGTCGAGGACGGCTGAAAACTAGGTGGGCTGATGAAGTTAGGAAATTTGCAGGCGCAAGTTGTAATCAGCTAGCGCAAGGCGGAGATCACATGGAGAGGATCAAATGGAGATCACAGGGAGAGGCCTTCGTCCTGCAGTGGGCTTAAATATAGACTAATGATGATGATGATGATGATGATGATGATGATCTTTCCAGCGGCATGATAATCTCAAGACACATTCCCGATGTTTGTCAGTCCCTTTAAGGTAAGTTTAGAGGGCAAGTGCTCTACAAACTTGCGCTGTACATTTTCAATCATGGCGCCCATCTTCTTGTTTAGGCATGACGTAATTTTTAACGTTGACAATGTGCATGCGGTGTAGGAAGCTAACGAAGTGCGTAAAAGACAACAGGAAGACTCAGTCAAATGATCAATTATCGCTACTCAGGTTAGGCGGTTCACTGTGTAGCAATGGAGTGTTCTGTCATTAAGAGGCATTGGAGGTTGATTCAGAACACATTCACAGAACTTCAGCCCTAGAATGTTTGTTGTCTTTCGAGTAGCTGGTAAATCAACGTCACAACTTTTCTTCGTAGGTTTCTCTTCAAAGCCTTCAATGTGTCGCCGGCTGGCGCCTTTATCGCGCGTTTGTTCCCAATGGCTTAGGCCGGACGACTTTCCCGACCTTCTCGCCTGCGTCAATGACACTTGTCTCTCGTGTCGGACAGGTGGCCAGGTCGTTCTCCTTTGAAAAGCTGCGCAAAGCCGTACTTGCGGCCACTTTTCTATCCCGATAAAGATATAAGTACCTTCCATAAGGATTCAAAAAGGAATTCGGCTACCGTCGGTATAAAGCCTCAAATTCAGTTTTCTTCAGTATACACGCAACCAGCAAGCTCGTGCGCGTGATAACAAATACTCCACTGCTGTATATGTATGTAAAGCCACAAAAATATAGACGAAAATTCTTCACTTTGTTATGTCTCATACGCGAGTTGTTTGACTGTCGTTGCTAGAAAGAAAACATTGATGACGGCCACCCCACCAATGATGCTAATTTCGACACTTTGGCAGAGGTTCTGTGATTAATAAGGTATGCTGTTACTTATGGACCATTGAAGGCGCCACAGCTTTGAATTCGTGTTGCATATTCTAAGGAAAGCATGACCTTATTTCTATTCTGGGTGATGCGTAATCAGGAAGCGGATTATACAGAAAGCAAAGTTGCAGCTTAAGAGGCGCATGACGCTCCATCAGCGACGGCATCGTGTTGTTCCTCTCAACGATTGTCACTGGAGAATCACTCAAAAAAAAAAAAAATGCAGCCAGCCTCATGATCTGGCAGGCTGCGTACAAAAAAACATCGGCTGTCATGGCAACCTATAAAGAAACGTGGTCAGTGATGTTGCTTGGCAACAAAGCCGCCTATTGGATTATCTCAGAGGCCTTAGTCAACGAACGCAACAGGCAGATCCATGGTGAGCCTGCAGATGTAGGCGTCGGAGATGTGAATGAGAGAAGCAAAGAGTATCACAAGCTTGTCTTAACAAAACGGGGACAAAAAAACATCAGCATTTCACATCGCCTTTTGCGTTTCGTTTTCTTTTGAGAAGAATCTACCGGATTGATACTCATTGAAACATACATTTGAGCGTTAACGAAAAAATCCTATTGTGTCATTGGACAATACGGCGTATTGTGAGCTTAAAAGGAGCATGGCGCAAAGAGTGGTATTGGGGGTGCCTGAAAGCGCACAATGAAAAATAAATAAAAGAAAAACGAAAGGCCAATCGCCTCTCTGTTATCAGCAAGATCCTAAAGAAAGCTATCTCGTGGAAGCTGAACTGCCACTCGTAACGAGATAAAATACTGCGTGAGGGCGTTCCACGGGTGGTCGCATTACTTGGGCGGATTTTAGAAATGCTTAAGGCCGTCCCCTTTCACGTCTCTTGTTTTGTCCAGATTCTGTGCAAAACTAAAACAGTGTAAAATGCAGCAGCTCAATATTTTGACATTTCTCTCGTAGTTTCTCAGGGTATTATTTTTGAAGGAGATACAGCAGCAAGGGTGAATACCGCAAAACTCGTAGCTCAGTTCGCGTTTCAGAAAGGCATCTTGCGTTGCCCTAGCCGTATTTTAAATGCGAAGCATTTCTTGCCGGCGGCTCTGTCTGTTGTCCCGCGTCCCACACCCCCACAGTGCATGCGCGTCCCCTCCCCCTCTCTCTCTGCTCTCCTACGCTCCCCCTTTCTCTCCTCTAGGAATACTCTACGGAGCGGCACCCGCGTGCGACACCCCCACAGCGCATGCGCGTCCCCTCCCTCTCTCTCTCCTCTCCTACGCTCCCCCCTTTCTCTCCTCTAGGAATCCGGAGCGGCGCGCTCGACAGGTGGTGCGACAGCTGCATACTCCTTTGGGGGCGCCACGGTAGTTCTGCGGTATGAAAATGACGGAGCGCGCGCGCCACAATCTCTCTCCTGTGCAGCGCCGGTAACGCTGCCGGTGACCATCGCTTCCACCACAAGAACGACAACGTGGACATGAACATGATCTACCAATTCAAACGCCTCGACAACCATCGTCTCGACACCGTCACTCAGCGTTACCTCCGCGCTTTCCGAGAAGACGTCGACCCCGAAACGGAGTTCACTATAGCACTGCTAAACAGCCGGTCCCTCAACGCACACGCCAGAGACATCGAACGCGATCCCGTGCTAACCAAAGCAGACGTGCTCTGCTTTGGTTAGCACGGGATTACGGAAACGTGGAACGCCGCAAGATCGACGATCAATGCTCAAGCTGACCACCTCCCCGCTGCTTCGCATCTACACATGGTTCCCTTTAGCGGAGATGGAGTAATTTTTTGTTTGGAAATTGGTTTCGTGGGCTGCGTGACGTCGAACCAGGAGCTTACGACATCTGTAACGCAAGCGTCATGCTACTTGGCCCGGCTCAAATACTTCGTTTCGTTTCAACTTCGTGCCATTTTTGCTTTGCATTATCGAGAATAACTGCGGTATTTACTTGTTATTTGAATAAAATTCAGGCATTTTCTCAATAGTGTCATAAAAGCGCTATTGTCGTAGGCGGTATACTTTAGCGTTGTTCCAATGGCGGGTGCGTTTTACTCACAGTAAACGGTTTACAAAGCTTAGGCTACACTGTAGCCTCATTTTGGTTGTTTGATAAGATTGCAAATTGAAATTCGCTTGTGCTTGTGCGCAGCGCTTATGAAATGTTGCAGTTGTTCACAATATAAAACTTGAATTCTACACCTGGCTTCGCCCTCAAAACATCTGTCAGCCTCGTTCATTTTTTGGTACTCTATAGACATATCCATTAAGAACAACAAAACGGCAAGCAAAAAAACAGGACACAGGAGAGTCGGATATAGAATGGGCGCACACATACAACTGAAATTAGAAAAAGTACCTTCGCCGAAAATTTTCAGTTCATGCGCGACAACGCTTTCACGACAACTTCGCGTACACTTGTCAAATTATACACCGTCAAAATCAGGTGACGTCAACAAGAATGTGTATCGCCCTTTTGGTCAAGTGCCTCGAGGGAACACTCATACACACTTTTAATGTGT
Organism: Dermacentor silvarum; assembly: GCF_013339745.2. Lineage (NCBI taxonomy): Eukaryota > Metazoa > Arthropoda > Arachnida > Ixodida > Ixodidae > Dermacentor > Dermacentor silvarum. The sequence goes on along the minus strand of NC_051154.1, from coordinate 70,465,392 downwards.
TTGACATTCTTTGAGAACTAACCGCGATTTCTTGTGACTCTCTATAACGGTTTTCGTGGGCCGAACCTGAAGATACTGCAGTCTAACACAGCGGTAAAAACCGCATGGTGGTAAGTACCACTGTGCGGTGGTACTGCTGGTACTGACCGCTGGTGCCACTGGTACCACTGGTAAGGTGCTCTACTGCAGGGCGGTACGGTGATAAGGGTAGCATTCTCGCATTCTTTCTTCGTGGCAGGTAGCGTTTTGACACGCTGCCGTTGAGACGCTGCGTCTCTGGTCCAAAACGCAGTAGCTGTCGTTTGAGACGCTGCGCCTGTGGTAGCAGACGTCGTGACACGGTCGCAGACGCTGCATGAAGTTCCGAACTGGTCCTTGAGGATGTGGCGCTCGAGGTACCCGTTGGTAAGGCACGGTGGTAAAGGTAGTGCCCGCCATAACACACAGTTCAACATAGTGCCACAAACAACCACCTCTCAAGCATGGTGTCACTCTACAAAACCCGGCTGCTCCCAGAGTAGAGCAGGTGCGGGGAAAGCGACGCGCATGACCGATCAGTTTCGTTTGGTGTGTCGCGGGGAGGGAAAGGGGAGGGAAGTACCATGCATTGAGTGCTACTTAAAGAACTCCAGATGGTCAAAATTAATACCGAGTCCCCAACTACGGCGTGCCTCATAATCACGTCGTAGCTGTGGCACGTGCAACTACAACATTTATTTTTAATTCTGATTTTATTTCAATCTTCTGATGTCAAATTTACGTAACCGCCGGTGCAAGCATCGGGTGGTGACCTGCAGCGTTCTTTGAACAGCCCAATCAAAAATGTTCTCCACGTTTATAGCGTTGCACAAAAAGCTTATATTTACAAATATTTACTAGTAAGGCGAGTAGCAGAGGCGTAACAGCAGCCAGCCAAGATGGCGAGGACCAACCTCTACCTCTTCTTCATCGGTCCCGGCTTAATGCTGTAGTCTTCTTCTGTCTTGCGGCATTACCCCCCGGCGAAAACACTCCGTGCAGGTCAGAGTGCAGCATCAGTGGACTGGTTATATGGCTTTCGCCGAGCAACGTGAACTACATCAGTCTGGACTGGCGCAGATGGTAACATTGGCTTGGCCGGTGCAATCTCATACGTCACGTCAGTAACTTGCCGCAGAACGTGATAAGGACCGGGGTAGCGTGGTAGAAGCTTCGCTCAGAGACCAACGCGTCGAGTTACCGGCCAGAGGAGCACTAAGGATCCTGGAGCGTAATATACATCCTTATGACGGCAAACGTAACGTAACTTCTGTGACACCTGCGACATCGTAAGGCGGTCACGAGCGATATGACGCGCAGCGTTCGTCCTTGCGATAGCATCTAGCGCGTACTCCGATGGTTGTTGTGGAGCGGCTGGTAGTAAAGTATACATGGGTAGTGTCGATTCGCTGCCAAAAGTGGATAAAAGGGTGAACAACCTGCAGTATCGTGGCATGACGAATTATGTAACAAAGGGTAATGTAGCATCCTAGTCGCGGTGGTCGGCGGAAACGTACATGGAGAGCATGTCGGTTATGGTGCGATTCAGTCGTTCAGTGAGTTGGTGGTGGTGAAAAACTGTTATTGCTCTCAAAAGAGAAAAGTATATGGAGGTATGCATGAGCCGGTCCTTAAGGGTCCGGCCCTTACAAAAACTAGGTGGGGTCCCCTAGTACGGGACCCCAGTGGCATCGGCCGCTGCCCGGGCGCGTTCGACCAAGGCCGTTTGGGCCTGCAGGTCCTAGCAGCCGAGCAGGGTCGCCTACCAGTCGTTCCAAGTGGGGTTGGGGTGAAGGGGAATAGCTGCATGGGGTTGGATGGGCAGGCCCACACTATGTAGTATATGTCCGAAGACTTCTCCGCACAGTGCGGACAACTGCCCGGCAGCACTCAAATGTTTGAGTGCTGCCGGGCACAGCAGAGTGTTGGTATAGAGACGGAGTGGGGCCGTTTGTCTGAGGGTGATTGGCGGTGGTCACTTTGTGTTTAGTGGAACACGAGCGGAGAAGGTCATTAATGACACGGGACAAGAAGTAAGGACCACGATCGGTGAGCAGTTGACGAGGAGTTGACGAGGAGCGTAATAGCTTAAAGCGCTAGACACATGGTGCGATTTTGTGTGCGATCCGCCGCACGACGCGTCGGAGTCCGACTTGCCGCATACGACGATTCGGGACACATGGTACGAACGAGCGCGCGGCGCGTAGCTCCGCCCAAAACCGGCGCCCCTGCATGGACGCTCGGAATACTGCGGAACTTCGCAAAGTGAAAACAAACGTATTTGCACAGTTCTCTAGTTTCACACAAGCAATCGCAATAAAAAAACGTCTCTGCGAGCAGTGTAGACGTATTTCCGCAAGGCCGGGTCCACAGTGTGGGCTCCGTTGACAGCCGCCGATGGATAGGAGCCGCCAGGCCTTGCTCGCTGGGCCGTCGAATCCGAGACCGGTGGCGCTTGCGACACGGCCGCATGTAGCTCGTAATAAACCTCCTATGTTGGTCAGCACAACGTGTGCACAGTTATGTCGCGCTTAAATTGCAATACACTTGATAATTTTACCGGCGCGGATGGAAGCGAACGAGCAAGCCAGGCGAACTTGCGATCGCTAGGAGACGGTACATAGGCCTAGCAGGCTGGCCGTCGGATCCGGGGTCGACAGCCCTTGCGATCCGTCCGCAGCTCGTAGTAAAGCGTCCCTATTCGTCAGTACGGTCAACGTCTGAACATTTATGTCGCTCTAACTGACAATGCAATTAGTTTTCCCGACGCCGTTGGTATCGATGAGAAAACACGCCAGTCAGACGCCGCAGCAGTCGTCTGCGGCGTCTGACTGGCGTGTTTTCTCATCGATACCGTTTCCGAATTAATACCACGCCAACGATTTACTATTTCGCGCAACGTTTTATAATATGCACACTTTCGAGTTTATTCTGTAAGTTATTTCGTGTCAGAAACAAATTGTACCCATTTTTGTGTCGCCGTCAGCGGCGAAGAGGCCAGTGTCTCGACCAGGGAAAAAAAAAAAAAAAGCACCGGGATGATCGGAGCGCTTGCTCGCCGGCCCTGCCCCGCCAGGTCTGCCACGTGACCACGACGTACAGGCTGGCGGCGCTGTCATTGGCTGCGGATGTCCGACCGATGCGGCGGATGCGGCAGTCGTGCGACCATATCCAGCAAGTTGGTCGCATGCGGCGCGTGCGATCCGACGCCGCATCCTTCCTGTTGAGTGCGGCTGCCGATGCAGCACGTCGTACGACGGATCTCACGCAAAATCGCACCATGTGTGTCGCGCTTTACGCGTGGCATAGTCCGTCGCGACAGCGACCCATTTGTTACCTGATGCTGATGTAGGGAAAGGTACGAGCAGATCGAGGCTGATGCTGAAGAACGGCTCTACTGGGATATCGTATAGGCTGACGAAGGCCGGCGGGAAGCGTCGGTGGTCTCTTGCATCGTTGGCGCAGTTCGCAACTGCCAACATAATTCTGTATGGAGTGATAAAGAGCCCAGGTAAAAAGAAACGACGCCGCACGCCATCATAAGTGCGACAAAAAAAAAAAGTGTACGCAAATAAATCTTATCTAGCCGGCAGCTCCGAGTAGCCAGTGGTAAAGCGATTGGGGGGCAGCTATCTTCTATTTCATCGGAACGGAGCCCCTCAAGTCTCCGGCTATTCCGACAAAGTTTGAGTTTTGTTCGGCATATTAATGCATCGTTTGTGCGTTCCTTTGAAGTCACTTTGACGTGGTGAGTTTTCGCGGTTTTATGACGTCGAGTGACAGACAGGTGAAGTGGGCGCAGTACGAAATCATTTTGAACAATACCGGAGGGCTAATGGTGAGAAAGGCGTAGAATCGGAAATAACTTTTTTTTGTTCGACCTAATCATGCATAATGAGTGCGTACACATCATATGAGTTTCTGCAGTTATCATGACGTCGCGTGACAAAGAAATGAAGTGGGTGTGGCCCAAAATGTTTGACCAATCGTGGAGAGCTAATGGCAGAATTAGAATAGAAACATGGTGGAACAGCTTTAAGTTACAGCGCACCAGTTGTTCTAGACACGTCCACGTTTTCTGTGCAGTGGCCCACCTACTTTGACATACATAACTGTTATCTCTGTCCTCTCATACATGACACACAACTCATACCTAACTCTTATCGCATAAATAACAGTCACATTTACGAACTCGAGACTCGTTCGTATTGTATCTGCTTCAAATAAATCATCAGTAGGCTCTCAAGTTTGATGAGCTGCCTTTGTTCTCGTCTGGGTGGTGACCTCAGTGAACCGCTACTCGCTTTGCCTTTGCGCCAAGAGAACCGTGTACAGCGCTCAAGGCAATATACTGAACGCATAGCCGTTAGGCTTCTCATTTGTAATTCACGCTTTAAGTGCGTTGGCATTTCCGCTCCGAAACCGCCGCAGATGCATAGCCAGAACATTTTCTCTATGCCATTATGTATCATTTATGTGTCATGACCAAGCAGGCACGGCCAGCCGATCTGCTCATGCCAACATTAACAGCGTTGCTATCTTTTGTAGCGCGGATGCAGCAGGTAATTAGCTTAAAGCGCTTGCATGTCAGACCAGTGTGATTCGGTTGTCTTCACAAACCAGTGGCTTTGTTCCCTGAATCCCCACTAGATATCCTGCTTCCGTGCAGCTTACCACACGTGACTTAATGCTCTTATGTCGCCTGTGGCTTGGGGTTGCAGACACAAATGCGCACCCCTGAGTCATTTCTCATTAGAATGACCAGTTGTCTCGAACTTTAAACCTACGGGTGCGAAGAGACGATGCCACACTTTCACTGCAAGTGTTCATGCTCCACTTTGCAAAAATAACAGCACGTTCCACAACATTTGACACACTGGACACCCTCGTCCCAACATAGGGCCCACCCGTGTTCTTCTTCCTTCTTTATATCTTTCTTTTTTAAAGCACTGAAATTGCATGACAGGCTATGAACGTTGTAAAGCACCGCACAGCGCATGCCCGGACAGGTTGGTTTTCTCTCTCTCTTTTTACTGTTTCCTTCCCCTTCTCCTCTTCTTTTCTACCTTTCCCTTAGTACAGCGTAGCCAACCGACCATTTATTCTCCCTATCCTCGTTATTTATTTTCCTCTTTCTTTTATGTAGGGCGTTACCACTAAGTGACTGAGTGGCGGCGCAAGGCAGGGCATCAAATTATCATACTTATTCTATAAGAAGGCGCCAACTCAGGCAGACAAGAACAGATCTGTTTACATCGTAAGTTTTGCATTAATTTTTCTTAAGCACTTACGATAGCCATTATGCAGAAACTACAGGGATGAAGTATTGCGACCGCTTTTTTATCTTTTTACCTAAAGCAGCAAGTTTTTATGTCATTTTGTCCCCTTGCCGCTCGCAGAGAGTTTATAGCGTTTGATCCTGTTGGCAAGAGGTCGTCAGTACAGCATTCTGCGTGGCGAAACGCGAAAGTACCACCCCTTCATCCAGTAAAAGCAGTTGAACTACGAAGGGGCTTGAATAAAATAGTACGCATAGATGAAAAAAAAATTGCGTCTCGTAGCCATTTCAAAGTGTTCATGCAAATGAAACGCCAGAAAGAATTTAATGGTTCGTTACTAATAGTTCGAAAACCGACATTCTCTGGCTTTTTCTTGTTACCATGACTGCGAATGTCCTATTTAGATTTACTACCACCCAGACCCGAGACCTTAAAAAAAAAGATAAAAAAAAAAGACAGAAGAAACTGAGCACCGAGTTGCCGCTCATTATTTATCACCAAATAGATATCACACTACCTCCAGGCAAGCATCGATATAGCAGTGGAACTACGATGACTCGATTGGGGGTAGAAATTTCGTGCTTCCAGCGCGAAAACACAAATGACAGGAACAGTAGACCCAAGCGGTGCCATACTCAACTCACTGAAATCTTCTACACAAACGAATTCTCAGAACAGAGAGAATGGGTAAACTGTGGGGAACCACGATCTGTTTGTGTCGTAAATACAAGACTTGCAAATACAAATACAAGATAAGACTATACACCAGCCTCATCTAATAACTGGGTCTAAGCTGCATCGCAGGCAATGGCCTTTTATCAACAGTTATTACCGCGAACGACGGGCTTCAGCAAGTCAAGGTCACGATTCCTGCCGAGAACTTTTCACGAGAACGTTGGTGAACGGTTGGGCTCCAGTTGAGGCATGCTGCGTGTCGCCACGGCGTTAAGCCCGTTGCTCCGATGGTCATTACTAATAAAACACATAAGCGCCTTTGTGGTGCTTTGCAAATGCGATGCATCGGTAGTAAAAGGTGTAAGGCAAGAGTTCTCCCTCGCAGTGATGTCAATTTATGAAGTACTCCCATAGACCGTAGGCACAAAGTTAATGCTATATTTCCCGGCGGAGCGCTTCCACGAACAACTTTTCAGAGTAAAGTGTGAAACATCTGCTGTTCCGGGTACGGTGCCATTTTGCGAGTCGTCTTGATTATTAATGCGCAGTAATTAGGCGTACAGGTAACTGCACTCAGCTTGCAGTGTCTGCTTCTGTGCCACTCCACTCAGACTCATTTACTGAGTACAGCAATTAACTGCTAATATTTCTTGTTTCAGTCCAGATACTTCTAACATTGTAAACGCTCGTCTGTGTGCTTTTGTTGTGTGCCCCGGGTTGGTGTTCCGGCATGCGCGTCGGTGTTAGAACAATCCTGTTCGCGCTTGTGTTTTATTCGGCTTTTCCGCACAGCTGTGCACGTTGCAGAAAAGCACGCTTTACAGAAGCCATGCTCTGGACTACGGAAACATTCCTACATTACCGCCGTTTACGTCACTCGTGAGTTATGACCAGTTTTCCCAATCCTATACGTCTTGACCTGCTCCATTAGACGACATGCAGCGCTTACCAGATGCAGCAGACGAGCCCCTAAGCTCCGGCACCTGCAAGCACCTGAATGGGAAAACACGGCGACGAAGTGGGCATTGACGATCACCCCTTCATAGTTCCGTCTCTTCAGTTCAGCTTAGTGTGAAGCATTAGAGTTATCTCAATATGTTGCCACTGCAAAGCAGATAAAATCGTACCTAGCATAAAGCAGTAAAAACAAAAAGGCTGTGCGGCTTTTTAGATGGTTGTTTTAGAAGCCTGGCCTTATCTACTGATACAAGATGACGTATCGTCATCTTGTAGTCAACGGAAGAGATAATAGACGTGCTATAAGAGAGAGAGAGAGAGGGAAAGAAGAGCGAAGACGCAGGGAGGTTAACCATAAGGACATGCCAAATACATATAGTATAGAAAGAATGAGTTGCGAACAGCTACAAAACATGGTCTGTTTGGAATGACTTCGCTGAAAAAAGCAGCAATGGTGCGTTAATGTGTTGACTGCATTGCGAATAAATAAACCCATTACTATGATGTCAATTATTTATTGTTCTTTCGGTTGCATCCTTTTCACACATTCTCAGAGCTTTTGTTACAATTTTCCTGCATTTCTCACAATCGTACCCAGTCATGTACCCGCTGCTTCCACAATTCCTTGGCGTTTAAATCGTCCTCGGTAGGGCCTTACCAACACTTGTTCGACCAACCTTGTTTCCGCTTGCAACGAGAGTTAACCTTCCTTTCATTCTCGCCGATGCCAAGAACGCCTCGCTAAGCAGTGAGTCGGAAAGCAGGATTATGCCAGCGATACAGAAGTGAAAAAGTAGGCACACATACACGCCTCATGCTACGTACTACATACTGAATAACTACGCACTGCATAAATTCGCCTTTTTCTTTTCGAGTCTAGACGTCCCGCTGTTATAAAAACGAAGCAGCCAAGATGTTTTCTTCCGGCTATTTACAAAACTGTCAGTGATGGGATGATCATACCCGCCTTCCTTGTAACATCGCTTACTTTGATCTCTATTATTCCTTTGGTCCCTCCTTTTGGGAAAGTCAGCATGTTGCCCCTTTTCTCTGCTAGCAATTCAGCCGGTCCGTCAGCGTAGCAATTCCTTTTAAAAAAGAAGGCGCCAGAGAGGTTCCAGCGGGACGGTGTGCTCCGTTCTTTACCACTCGAATTTAGTTTCTCTTTTCGTTTCGCTCCGGCGGCGGAAGAGGCCAGAGCACAAAGGAACGCCACACGGGAAAGGGGTGAGGGGGGGAGGGTGAGATGGGATGGCAGTCTCCTAGGCGCTCCAATTTGGCCAGTCTAGGCGCTCGCCTCAGTGTCATAAAACGAACCGTTTACTACCGGAAGCGAGTCCCCTAAACTGCTCATCACCTCCTCCCAAACTCCCACGCGATTGCTGACCCTTCCCTCCGTCGTCCCCGCCTCGACGCGCTCGCGGGCCTCCTGAGTTGTAGCGCCCAGCGTTCCACGAGCAAAGCCGAACCAACGTAGGGAGGAAGCGAGAAAAGAGAGCACGTCGTGTTTTCCGGCACTTCTCCAAACAAAAGCCGCTAGCAACAGCTGCGCAACTCTTCAGGCAGACTTAACGCCCGGAGCGCTGCTGGCCTGTATAGCGCGCGCCGGCGTGTTCCTCAGCATGTGAGGCTGCGCATTCCGAAGGCATTTCAGCGGGTGGAGGAGGAAAAGGCACTCGTGTGCACGTCCTTTTAAGTGGGCTCTAAAGTAGCAATTGTTCCGCGAGCACAAATGGAAGGGACGTTAACGTGGATTGTGTGAAAATGAGATAAAAATGCAGGCTGGATAGGAATGTGCGCAATACCAAAATTACGCGACACGTCCACACAAAGGCCCAAATTTCCTTGGATCTAGACAACAAAGAAACACGTTTATCTGTTCTCTTGATCACAACGTTTCCTAGAAAAGACAATGTTGTAAACGCGGGCACTCCTGTGAATACCATGACGATTATAACAGCTCTAGGGGGAGGGGGGGGGGGGGGATCTAGAGGCGTGTGTCAGTATAGAGGGGAGTAGAAGGCGGCAGCGACGTTTTCAAGTTCTTTTTAACACGACAGCACCAGCGCTAAGTGTTTTTTCCTGTTTTTTTACGGTTAGGATAATGAATTATGTCTTTTTTTTGGGGGGGGCGGGGGGGGGGGTGGGTTACACGTGTAAACGTTATACACCTCCATCACATGCCGAATACTTGCTTACCGCAAATCGAGAACGCAAGCTAATCAGAAATACGGTTTTTTTTTAATTATCAAATGCAGGGCAAGAGCAGGTAGAAAGGCAGGGGGAACGTGGTCGACACCACCGCCATCTATTTTGGATCCGCCCCTAAACAATAAGACAGTAATGAGTCCGAAGACCGCCACAAATGAACTCTATCCCCTTCAGTCACGGCGTACACATTTGTGTACGCGACTTATTTTCGCAATTTATCTGCAGTGGTGTCAAGGAATAGATCGCGAACATTAAGCTTATAGTAACTTGAAAATTCCGTTTACCTAATGCACCTCCATTTTATTTCTGAGTGCAATGTGTCACGATAGACGACCGCTTTGGTGAAGGCACTACCGTGTTTGACGGGCTGTTCGACGTGAAGCGGTTTGGTAGCAGCTGTGAAATAACTTTTTTTTCCTTTCTAGTAATGCTTGCAGCGAATAATTAAATTGTGTATGTAATTCGAGCGGTTTACTAAATTTATTTTATGAAGAAACGTAGTATGACTGACTGATCACTAAGCAGATATTCGATAACTCTATAATTACAATGAGTCATCATAATATGCACAAGGAGTCCTTCCACTACCTAGATTTGCTTTCAATGGAGCATGCAGTACCTTGGCATAAATATTTGTATATTTCATACATTTATCGAAAGTCTATCATAATTCGTGACTGAAGGGGCTATTTAAAACACACCAATGTTTCTGGTAACTCATGAAAGGTTTCTTGATGTTTTACAACGCGAAAGTACTACCAGCCTCCGACGGCACTAAAAAAAAAAAAAAGAATAAAACATCGAAGCTTAATGTAATTACGAAAGTAATGCATGATTGTTTCAGGTCATCTCATCCAAGTGGCAGCATTTATTTTTATCTTCTGAATAACCTTCGAGCAGCTTAATAATTATTAATGCAACTTGAAGGTACTAAACATACACCAAACTTTTCTCTAATGAAGTTGCTAATCGTCATGTGAAACACGCAATAGCCAGCTCGGCAGAAGGCGCCGGTGCAATGAACTTTTTCTGCCAGTCATTAAAGTTTGCAGAACGCTCCTGACGCATCCAATGAAGTGCGGAAGGCAGTCGAAAGTGGGATAAGGCGCCCACTTGAGCGTCGGTGAGGTAAGGCGTTTGGCGTTGAAAAACTTGTTCAAAGCACAAATCACAGAACACGCAAGCAAAACAAAAAAGAAACATGCCACAATTTATCGAGTCATAGTTTCACAAAATACTATGGAATGCTAGCAAGGTTTTTTTACTCGTGGAGGAGGCGGACCGGTGGATGTTAGATGTAGTTTGCGGCAAAGCAAAGAAATATCCTTACCCTCATATGTGAGTGTTATGCCTCTCTTAATTTTCTCATATATTCGCTATTGCGGTATTTAGAAACTGGTTACAGCACAAGAATCAGCTATTCTTTCTCACTGCAGGAGCAGCTGTTCAGGTGATTTACCCGCCTGCTTGGGACAGCATCCAAACAACATTTGCATCTGGATTTGTAGCAGTTTGCTTATATGAATACCGCCGCAGTTAAGCCTTAACTTTTTCTTAACTAGAAGAGTTACGGACTGCCGAATGCGTTTATGAAAATTCACATGTCATTTTTTTCTTTCTTTCTTGCCAGAAGTGCAATAGATTATTGCGCTTCAACAAATCTTGCCCTCGTTTCTAGTTTTTTGTTGTGTGATCTATTGGTTTCATCCTTTGAAAAGCTTTGGCCTGCTACACGGATGACGTTATTGAGCAGTCAATAAAATGTTTTCGCTGTGACTTGAAAACGTCTGGACCTTATAGCAAAGTTCTGAAGCAGAAGCTGTCAACCCTAAATGGTACTTGAATTCAAAGGAGCAGTAACTCCATTCTGTAGTCGTTGAGTGACGCTGTGATCATACACGTGTTAAAGAGAACAATTTAGGGCGTTTATTACGTAGCGTGAAATTTACTGCAGCCCTTCCTCGCAAGGTTTATTTTCGCTGCAGGCGGTTTTATATGTTTTATTTGAAAACCCAAGATGTTGCAGTTTGAAAACAAAAGCATAGCTACAATGCTTGGGAAACTCTGCCGTGAATCAGCACTCTGTGGAACAGGAGCGCTACCCGCCATGGTGGCTTAGCGGCTACGGCACTGTGCTGCATAGAAAAAGGTCGCGGGATCGAATTCCGGCCGCAGCGGCCGCTTTCGATGGCGATGGAATGCAAAAATGCCCATTCACCGTGCATTGGTTGTGCGTTAAAGAGCCCCAGGTGGTCACATTTATTCCGAAGCCCCCCACTACGGCGTGCTTCCTCATCATATTGTGGCTTTGGCACGTAAATCCAAGGAATTTAATTGCCAGGACGGCTATTGCAGCCACCCCTCGTCATCGCTATTATCTTGTAGCCTTTGTACTTAGTTATGCGATAAAAATAACGAATCACGCAAATGAAAATATAGTATGTTAAGCACGAAGATGCCCGATGAAAAAAAAATGTATGAAGCGAAAGCGATGAAAGGGATAGTCGGAAAACCGGAGCTATCATGGATTCCGGTCATCAAGTAGTGCGAGAAACAAAAAATAACCTGGACGGCACGTCAAGGAAATGTAGCCACGCGGAGCGAGGTATAGTGTGCTATACGTCTGGGAGCAACAGTCGGTGTGCGTTGTGCACTCCCGTATTCACAAGATAAAGAGAGAAAGAGCACGCAAGCGCAAGCACATAAATATTGCAGGAGGAAGTTGTGCTGGCTGCGGAGAGTTGGGCCTCGCTTGTATTGCTCTTGGGCGGCTCCGCGTTTTTCTTCCCTTCATTTTTTTTTGTTTTATTTTTGTGCATCGAGCATCATACCGCGTCACCGAATTGATCAAAGTTACTCGGCTTCAATCCATCAGCGATGCTGTCTTCCCTGGGAGCTCCGCGTCGCATCCTCTAATGTTTCTCCTCAGCTGACGGCCGTCGTCACTTTCTGCTGTTTGTCTTTCTACCCACCAGGCGGCTGAAATTCCTACCCTTGCTTAGTGGCATGTTCTTCCTTTCTTCTTGTCCCAAGTTGCTACAAGCTGTAGTATTCGGCACAAGCTGCGCTGCAATTCCAATTCCTCTTGTCTCGCGATTTCCTTTGTTAATTCGATTAAGGCATGCCTGCATCGATGACTCGGTCAATTCCTCGATTTTTTTTTGCTTGTATAATTCTGCACCCTATAAGCACCTGCTTTCCTGCTTTCTTATTGTAGCCACGGCTTCTAGCAAGATACCACGTGCATTGATCTCTTCATGTATAGCAGAGAAGTTTATTCACTTATGCAGAAAGTTATGGTGGTATTATTATTGAATAATAAAAAATATACCCTTTAAGATAAGGCTTAACCTAGGGAGCTCCAATCTAAGTACATGGCAATGGAGAAATCGTTTTCTTCGACTGAACCAATGTTGAGTCACTTTAGTGCACTTAACAGAAAATGTGAAAATCTGCGGACCGTTGAGAGCAATTCACTAATTTTATTGCAGCCATTATTTAGAGAATATATGCAATCTGCCATAGTCTATATATATATATACAAGACGCGCCTTTTTGTATCGGACGTTTCTCGAATGTTTTCACTGATTCTATGTGTTATGTTGTCCCCGAGCCTTGTGTAATCAGATTGTGTGCGCGACGAGAATAGCGCTGTAAATTCGAGAACTTCTAGAACAGCCAATAAAGAGTCAGGGATAAGCAATGAAATCTTGCCTGTGGCCCGCGCTGCACCCGTCGCCCGGCTCGTGGTGCGAGCACCAACGGGCCGATATGGCCGATATACTTTGGGAATACCAACGCCATGAGGAAGAAGGACGAAGAGGAAGGGGGAAGACAGCAGCAAGACCCTCTGAAGCGGGGCGCCTCGCTGAGAGATGGCAAGCCGCCCTCCTCAGCGAGGCACCCGAGGACCAGGAGTGGGCCGTCCAGCGGGCCAGGGCCATTGCCGAGGATCTCGGAAGATTTTTCTCCGGCGATGGACCCCTGTCAGCCTAGCCCCGGGCACCAACAGCCATAACCGTTGGACAAATAAATTTTATTCCTATCCTATCCTACCTTATCTGTGTAAGGAAGCCATAATTGCGGTGAGGCCGCCTTATGTCACTCTGAAAGCTTTCTTACTGAGGGGCCCTCAGTGAAGGCTTCCTAAGCGCTTCCTCTGCGTAAGGTTGCTCTGAAGCTACCTTCATGCGTCTTTACGCTGCTCCAGGCCCTGAACGCGCGCTTCACCTCACTGCTGGCCCACGTAATGCTTGCTTGTGCATGAACGCTGTCGCGCACCTGCGGAGAAGCGCGAGCACGGCGCCACGGGCGTCAGCGTTCCTTTCAGTCGCACGTACGGCATGAGTCGCGTCTCGCGACTCCGGCGTGCCAGTGTTGCTGTAACTCGTCAAGTTTTGCACTCGACGGTGGTTGTTTCTCACGTTCAGTTAACAAAACTGGAAGAAAGCGTCCACGCGTCTCCGTATTAGCAATTAAATTTAAAAATTTTGTGACACTCCAACTTCTTCTTTATTGAATAAAGGTGTTCGCGTAAAGCTTATTAGGGATGCTCTCGAACTCAGGCGTGCGGCAACCGTTCCTTACGTGAGGAAGGGTGAACAGAGCCTTCAGAGTACGCTTGCTTCCTTCATCAGTCCTTCGCCGTAAGGAGGCTTCACGTAAGGTTAGGAAGTGTTCGAAGGAAAGGAAGGTTTCATTGTTTGGGCCTCAGTTGCGTGGCTCACAGCTTGAATGTGTAGCATTATATCGTTAATCGGTCGGGAAATTCCGTGTGAAGTCAAAAAATTTATTTCCCAATACAGGGCAAGAATGGGCAGTGTAAGCCCAGTGAGCGAAGTTGATAGCTGTCATTCGGAGAAAAGTGACAAACGACCCGTTGTCCGCGATAACAATAGCCACGCCAACGCGAAACATACGAGCCCGTCCGCTTTCGCCGTTCCCCATACGCCATACATAGAAAGGAGGCGTTAAACTTGGGCCAGAAATGCCTAAGTCTATACTCAACGTCGGATAGCAAGCAGTATGGGACGTCCTGGTACACACTCGACCAGTGAATATGGAAGATAACTAAAGGGGACCCAAAACGAGAGAATGCGCCACTCATTCATTCATTACGCATGCACGCGCAGCCGTTTCCCCTCCGCTGCCTACGACGGCATTAAAGCGTTGGTTATGCCTCTCCGGCCATCGCGCAACCAAATTAAGCAGAACCTCCCTGAACACGAACTATCCAAGATATGCGTAAGATTGTACGGCGGTCGACATGGTGCGGAATGTATATGTTCGGCAATGTAATAATGTGCATCTCTCTGTGCGTACTTCTCACGCATATATGAATAAATCACGCATACTACATCAGCATAACCCCCACACGCATCATTACCACGTATAACACATTCCGCACCATGACGATTGCCATATAATGCTACGCGTATCATGGATAATTCCCGCTCAGGGAGTTACATGTTGATTTTTTCTTACTGTGTCCTTCATCGTCACTACAACGGGATGGTTAAGAATCCCGTAATTCACACAGTAATGTAAAGGAGTAATATTTTTATATATACCGACTGTCTCACGTAACTTGTGCCAACATTTAAAAATATGCGAGTGCCACGTAGATAGACAGAACCAAGTTAATGTTGTTTGCGGTCTCTTGGAGCAAGTCAGACTATTTGTTGTATTTTGCCTGATTACATAATAGTTACTAATTTTTGAACTTCGTTCAATGTTCAAATCAAAGCAAAATTGGCAATCGCAAAATTGTAGGCAATCATAAAAAATTCAAGATCCACTTTTCTGTCGCTCTATATATACGTGCTACATCGAAGTTTTTTCGAATAGTGCCTAGTGCTAGAATAATTATAAATAAACAATAAATTAAAGTCTCTTGTAAATAAACATACATAATCGGCAGTTGGTGGAGAGCAACGTTTATGATGTTGAATTCGACGCTTCGTCGTAAACGTCACTGAAATGCCGCGGAATTGGACTGTGACAGCAGACCTCAATTTGAAATAGATGTTTCGGCCCCCACGTGGGAGCCTTGTTCACAATGAGGACGAACGAGAAGCATTGTCCCAAATGCGGTTATGTAAGTTTCAAGTTGTTACGTAAACTCCGTCCACATACGTGGGGAAAGTTGCCGTCGTTGCGATTGAGTGTGCGCTCAGTTGGGAGGAGGTAGGAGGAGGCCTGGATAATATAAGATTCAAAATGAAGTCGTGAAGCCAAATTCTTTTCTCTGTCGAATGATTCTTGCATTGTCCCAATTTATTCCGTGATTAGTCGTTTCAGTGTATTCGGACAGTGCGTTTGACGCAACGTTCTTTTTCCTGAAATTGTATTGTATTTTTTGCTCAAAATTGCCGGTTTCACACAATCGCATTCTGCGCAAGTGATACTGTATATCACTCCTGGAAATTTTTCTTTGGCAAGTTTGTCTTTTGCCTCCTCCAAAGAGTGCCTATAAGCTGCTGTGCTGGCACGTGGGCTATCCGAACGTTATATTCCGAGTACATAGGGTACTGGTGGGTGGTTCTTTCGAGGCGCATCATCTTGATGCGCAGAACGTGACAGTTTCCTTTCAACTAAGTGCACAAAGCAATGATATTGAACGTGGGCCTAGTGGGTGAAGTGTAAGGAGTTGTGCTTGCCGATTGTTCGGCATTTCCCGAACAGGGCATCATCAACAGTCATCGGCAAAAGGGCTCTCCGCCGTTACAGACGTCGGTCACGGCAGAGCGAGACAGTGACGTCTCCAAATATTTTTTTCTACCCATGTGGTCATTAAAGTAACCCTAGCCGTTGCATTTTCTCAATCTAGAAAATAAACGTGTCTACTCGCAAGTAAATATTGTTATGAACACCTCGTTCAGATGCTACTCCTCCACAAGCACACGGAAACCTGCAACTTCGCTCAAAATACCACTTGTTCTTTCCCGAAGCTTCTCGAAATATCCGTCGTCCTTTAATTGGTCACACGAAGGTACGTGCAAAGCGACAGCTTATTAGCCGGATGAGCTGTATTGGTTGAGTGGCCACGACCAACGAACGCAAGCTGACGAACAGCGACGGCGACGTGTAGTTAGCAAGGTGGCCGGGAATACAAACAACACAAATAACGGTAAAGTGGCGAAGAAAACGAACCGAGTGAGCACGGCGATTTGGGTGCCTGAAACCGGCTTTAGATGGATTAGGCGAACGAGAGAGAAGCAGTCGAAGGCTTTCCCCCAGAGACTGGTTGGTTTGTGGAGAATCTTTGTTGCCACCGCATAGGCGGTGGAAACCACTCTGCTGCTGGAAACCACTTTCCACTCTGCTGGAAAGAAGAAAAAAAGGGACAAGTGGCAGCGGTAACGAAAAGCAACTTCTGGCCCTTGGAAGCATCACCCGGTGCAATCATCATAGACTATGGAAAAAGTTCTTGCTTACAAGATTTTTAAAGTGGTTCCGTACCATATTGTTGAAAGAGAGAGCCAGGATAGCAAAGGGCAGGGAGGTCAATCAGACGAGCGCCTGGTTTGCTACCCTGCACTGGGAGTAAAGTAAAGGGGGACAAGAGAGAGGAAAAGAGGGACAGAGTGAGCACTGCGCGTACGCATGAGGATGCACAAAAGAACTGCAATCAGTCACTGAGGCCGGTGCACTTGAAAAGCTGCACTAGCGTGCGAACGGCTTTTTTTTTTTTTTTTACCGTCCACGTGGTTTAAATACCATATACAATTTCAAATAGCCTTTTTAATTAAGCCCTTCATGAAACAACCCTTATGTGCGTTCATATTACGGTCATTCTCCTGAGAGAGGAAGAGATATAAAAGCCATAAGAGAATGAGCTTTCTTAACGTGTTGCCAATTAAGCAGGTTGAGAGAGCCGCAAGCATTTTAATGTTTCCTAACGTTACAGCCCCTGGTTTAATATCCGCAATAATAACTATTTACACGGAGAAGTGTTAGCCAGCCAATTTGGCGAAGAGACAGGGAGAATGCCACGAAAATGTCCTATTATGTTATAACGATAACGGCCTAGCTCCCTTTTTCCCGTCTTCAGAACACGACATTCTGAACCTCCAATTACCTCCACCTTCGTTACTGCATCGTCTCAAAGAATGTAGCCCCAATACAATTGTTTTAATTTCCTGTAGAACATTTCGCCTGCATCGTAAAGCTAAAGCACGCTGTACTCGTTTGGAAACTGCGTTTGCTAATAAGAATGCGTTCATCGCATCGGCGATTGCAGCTAGACACATCTGCTTCTGATGGCACTCCCTGTTCTCGTGATCGCCGCACGCCCCGTCAACGAACATATGCCTATCACCGCGGAATCATGATTATACCATAAAAGTCCGCCGTTTCCGTCCTGTTTCTTTCCCCTTTCGCCGTGTAGTGAACGAAGGAACAGATACCGCGCCGAGAGTACGATAGACCTAAGGGTGGGCTGGGGGAGGCAGAACTGCTCCATAAAACGCCATGTACAAAGTTAACCAGAGCCTCGCGTCCGCTATTACACGCCTTGATCGGCCGCACCGAAAACTGTGAGTCGGCAAAGTTTTACGCCGAAGCAGTGCGTCGTTATGCTTTTACGTCCGCGACGAAATTCCCCCGCCCGTGCGCCGCCCTGGCGGCGAAAACGACACAGGAGCAGTTTTGCTCGCGATTTATCTCCCTCGGGAATATAACGCGGACCTTCCCTGCGAAAGCGGGGCAACGGGAGAGGGGCGGCATTTGCACTGAAGAGGTGCAAAGCGCCAAATGACCTGGCGCGCCGAAGCGAGCGCGCGCTACGGCTTCGCCATCGCGACGAGCGAGAATTGATCTAGTTTCTCGTTAAATTTCTCCGCGCGCGCGCGCTTCCACACACGCAGTCCCATTTTGGGAGGCCCGTGCGCTGTTCCTCCCATCAGGATGCAATTTCGCCGGACGCCCCGATGGGCACCAATCGGCCAGCGTCGCCGGATTTCAAATGTTTCATGTTGATGAGCCGGCAGCTACAAAAGTCTAATTTTCGTCGCGCCTCCTCTTGTGTTACAGACTGCTTTCTACTGTCGTATAAGGGTGCTTTACTTTTCTCTCTCTCTTCCTCACATTTCCTTGCTTTCCGACACAGTCCTCAGACCCATCGGGTTGCTTCCCATATTACACACACCCCAATTTCGTTGCCTTCAAACTTTGCTTAGTTTTCCTTTGAGGAATCGTGTCAAATTTCGGTCGGTTTGCCTCGCTGCGTTAACGTTGTCTCCACCCTTCTGGAAAGAATCTGGCATTTCTCTCGTACTATTAAGAGTAATGACAGCGACCGGATGGGTTTTTATTGGGGGGAGGGAAATATTGTAGTCGCCAGCAGTTCTCTTTACTTTAACTTCCCTCGGGAGGAATACGAAGGCATATATTTGGGAAAATAAAAGCTTTGCACGTACAAACCACACTCTGTGTTCTATCAATAGCCCACCTATACGTTATCCCAGACGATCTTATTTCTTTCTTATCGTGCAGAAATGGCGGCAAAAATTATAACGTGCAAAATTATCTGTGTATCTAGAAAAAAAAAGAATAGCCAATAAGTCAATTCGAAAATGAGCCAATTTACGTGTAGTCAGCTGTACAGGTCATCGTCCTTGCATATCCTATTATTCTTTGCAAAGGTTCATTTCGCTCTCTGGAAGAGGAAAGATTTCGCAGACGAGTGTGGTCGGGCCAACTCGTTAAGTTTGGTTGAGGGGCCCAGACGCACCGAGCTCCCACTGACTTTAAGCCCTGACTAGTACATTCCATGCTATATTCAGAACGTCCCCCGAGAAAGGCTAGATCTTGCCTTGTCTTATCCTTGCCTTTTCTTCTGACACGAGTGGTACCGCTGGACGCAGATGAGGTTTCACCCTCTCGTGTTGCTACCGGCTATACATATCTACACGCATACGTCAGCGAAATCAGGAGGCTTTGGTTTGCAATGAGATTGGTTTTAGTGAGCTAGCACCGGCATAATTCAATCTTACCTGCTACCGGCGGATGAAATACGAGATGAGACGCGGGAGAAGGCGTCTACAAGCGTCCGCGAAAACGAAGCAGATTTATACGCCGCTGTCATCACCCAGACACCAGTTGGGCAAGAAAAGGCTCGCTTCTGCATTTCGGCGACGATGGCCGCTTCCGCTTTCGGCTCCCAATCTTGTCGCGTCGCTCGGAAAACATGGAAGCATTCCGGCCGCGCTCGGAGAGTGGCAGAGTAACGGGGCCGGTTGGGGTGAAGGCGGGAAGCGGAGCAGAAGAACGCAGTGAGCAGCCCTGGCCGTTCCGGGAGGCTTTATGTTGACGGCCGCCTCTGAAATTGCGGGGCGTCAAAAGTAAAATGGGCCGAGCTAATATAATAAAGCGAACAAGCGGCGTCCTCCTGCTGCGGCGTGCCGGCCGAAAGACGCCGATAACAAGGAGTTTTCAAATTAGTTCTACGAAGCATGTGTTATAAGTTTGGACGACGCCATCACTCTGCCAAAGCGTCGCCCTAGAATATGTCCGCCAAATTGGATTTTGATCTCCCTTTTCACTGTTGCTTTCGCGTGTTGTATGTTCTGTAGTTTCTCTTTTCACTGTGAGGGATTATGTATTGAAAGAGCCCTACTGTACGACAAAAAAAAAAGTGAACCATTGCACGCCTGTCCACATAGAGGGCAATGAGACTGTAGTTTGTCGATTTTATGTCGGCGGTATTTTCACCTTTGTTTTTATTTATTTACCACACCTTTGCATCGTTATCCTCGAGTCTACTCGGTTTCCCGCACCTCAATTTTCACATTTCGAGTTGTGTACACACATCGTCTGTTTGTATTCTCTCAGTGTGTGCTTTCTCTTCTGATGGTTCAAGTTCTGGTTTTCAGACGGGCCGCCTGCGCGCAATCTGAAGTGGCCTTGTGTGGACTTCATACATTTTTTTCCTTTATCTTGGAATGTTTACGCCAGTTAATGTGCCTGCCATGTACGGCGTTGGTTAGCTTGTGTTATTTGAGATCCGCCTGCTGCGTTCACCTTTCATCTGGGGAAAATAAGGTTGGTCAGAACTTTCAATCGAGGGTGCGTAGCCTAGCTTCAACAGGCGCATCGAAAATATCGAAGAAAAAAACTACTCGGGAACACGAATCACGCCAATGCCGAGTAGACGCCATGATGTGAACGGTACACTTTCTTTCTTTCATTCATTCATTCTTTCTTTCTTTCTTTCTTTCTTTCTTTCTTTCTTTCTTTCTTTCTTTCTTTCTGTCTGTCTGTCTGTCTGTCTGTCTGTCTGTCTGTCTGTCTGTCTGTCTGTCTGTCTGTCTGTCTGTCTGTCTGTCTGTCTGTCTGTCTGTCTGTCTGTCTGTCTGTCTGTCTGTCTGTCTGTCTGTCGTCTGTCTGTCTGTCTGTCTGTCTGTCTGTCTGTCTGTCTGTCTGTCTGTCTGTCTGTCTGTCTGTCTGTCTGTCTGTCTGTCTGTCTGTCTGTCTGTCTGTCTGTCTGTCTGTCTGTCTGTCTGTCTGTCTGTCTGTCTGTCTGTCTGTCTGTCTGTCTGTCTGTCTGTCTGTCTGTCTGTCTGTCTGTCTGTCTGTCTGTCTGTCTGTCTGTCTGTCTGTCTGTCTGTCTGTCTGTCTGTCTGTCTGTCTGTCTGTCTGTCTGTCTGTCTGTCTGTCTGTCTGTCTGTCCTGTCCGTCCGTCCGTCCGTCTCGTCCGTCCGTCCTGTCCGTCCGTCCGTCCGTCCGTCCGTCCGTCCGTCCGTCCGTCCGTCCGTCCGTCCGTCCGTCCGTCCGTCCGTCCGTCCGTCCGTCCGTCCGTCCGTCCGTCCGTCCGTCCGTCCTATCATCAACGTTGCCCAACTAATGAACCGACATGAATTATAGACGTTAAATAGACATTAGTAACATGTATTACATTCAACTAAAGAGCAAGACTCCAAATTGCAAACACGCGCAGCTATTTATTTGTGGAAGCAAAAATCATTGCAGCTATGCATCAAGCGTATATAAGTCCGCAAGTTTGTTTAGGGGCATTCATTCCTCAAGACACAACTTGACAGAGTATATGCTGGGCAAGAGACTTTCTTGTGCAAAAACATTTCTTAGCCCTATAAAATAAAGAAGTTCTGGACATCGCCCCTTTAGCCATCTGTCAAACTTCACCGCAGTGCACCATTGTAACTCATTAGTCAACATTTAAAAAAATTATATTTCAAAAGGCCGCCCGAGTTCTAGCAACTTTCAGTTGGCAACTTCGAGAGCATACGCCCTTCTAATAACATGCGTATTTACGGCGCTGATTAGTAACTTTCCTGCTGCGTTGTAGAATTTTTTTTTTATCCTGACCGAAACAATGATATAAAGCAACAAAGACGTTACGACTAGGTGCCGTAAGTACGCATGCTAATAAAAGTGTGTACCCTCTCAACATTCCTAAATGAAAGTTGTTGAAACTCGGGCCGCCTTCTGAAATATTGTTCTTTTTTTAAATCCTACCCACTAAGTTACGTTGTGCACTGCGGTGAAGTTTAACAGATAGTCGAAGGGGCAATGTCCAAAATTTCTGGACATGTCTATAACACAATCTTCAGTGATAAAGACGTTAACGCTGCCGCAATTGCAAATTCTTTTACGCAGCATAAGTGTGAACATACAAAATGGACAAGGAGTGGGATAGTTGGGGGGGGTATCTACGACGACGGCACAAATCTCCCACTGTCCCTCTTCTACTAGCTCGCTCGCTTTCCAAGCTTTCGAGCTTTGAAAAGTTAACGAAGCACTCAGGCTCCGAGTTGCGAGTTTTCACTCAGTTATGATTCGTTTTCCTATGAATGCGACGGGCGGAACAGGTCCTCAAGGAGACTGCGCACGGGCAGCGAAACGTAATGACTGACTTTATGCCGTCGCTCAAATTCAGCGCGCACTCGCGTACCCCATACATCAAGACGAACTGACTAATGAAGTTAAGCGAATATATGTATAGGCAACAACGTTATCCTAACAAGACTGAAGCACAAATGCGTTGGTAACGCATTTACCTCGCAGTAATTGCGTTGGCCCGAGCCCATCGTTTGTATTTGTTATTTGTGACTACTACCGCAGTTATACTGAGCCCGACAACGTTGTTTCTGCCGCCGCTTACTCTCTTCTTTTTCTACGTTTCTTGTGCCGTCGTAGTCTTTCGCTGATCTTCAACGTCAAACCAAAACAGGCAAATCTCGTTTGCCTCTATTGAGATGAGAGAGCCCTTCGCGCGCTTTCCTGCGCGCATCTTTATGGACACAGAGGCCGCACAGGCCAAATGGCGGGGCTTGACGATGCCCGCATAATGAGTGTCTAATTAGCTGCGGCCCCCATGTTTCTGGATTGACTCGTCGTCCTCGCCGGCTCGTTCCTTATCGATACTTCGCTGACGTGGGAGGGCTTCGTAGAAAGCGCGGGACGACATTACGCGCCACTGAGTCGCAGGACTTTGGCTGCCCCACACATATTTGTTCTGCTGGGCGGATACTTAGGCTGGAAAGCCTGCAGGACGCTCGCGGCGCCCGCATACCGGAGAGGTACGTCACGCGCATGTCTCTTGTACTTGCGTTTTCCTAGTCTTGACATTTGGTTGCTCTAGCCCTTATTTTCCGTCGTGTAGCGAGTAAACTTTCTTGTTTTTAGTTTTGAATTTATAAGGAGCTTCGCAAGAAGAAACGTTATTTTGTGGGAATAGTATACGTGTAGTTGCAGCTGAAGTTGGAACATGCGAGCTCTGAATGGCACCGCAGAAAAAGTGCAATAGATTTGGTCGGCGAAGCCAAACTTTTTCGGAGTTTATTTGCTACAGCAGATAGGAACGATGTAAAGCAACCTATATAATGCCGCAATCCACCTGCATAAACTTTGTTTCTTTTTGTTTGTTTGAAATTTTAGAAGGTGCTGCTGGTTTACCAGTTCAACTTATCCTAGGTGGCAGAAAATTAATATCGCTACATGGCCTCTCTTTTTTAACTTGTTAACTATTCAACCTCGCCTTCGAGTGTTATACAGCATCATCTCCTATTTGTTCCTTTTTATATTTTTTATTTCATCTTGCTTCTCTTTGTGTCATGCCCATCAGCATTGTGTTCGACTAATTTTCATTATTCATAGCGCCTTAGCCTTTGCCCACAAAGGAGTGAAATGGGGTAGCAGGAAGCACACGCTACCAACCTCCATATCTGATCACCCCGCATACTCTTCCACGCTTTACAACAAGCTTATTCGCCGCGAAATCTTTTGTTGCCTTCGTCACTGTTTATTATGTGACGACTGCATGATACATCAAAACAGATATACAATGCCTGTCTAATGTATAAGCATGGAACTGTTTCATGCGTATTGTATTATGATACTTTTTGTAGCCCCGATGTAAAGCAATATATCGCACCACTTGGCTTTAATTATATGCCTTCTACCGCGCAACACATACTCGTTTCCTGTTCTTGGCAGTACTTACAGCGAAGCTGTTAGCCTCTAGTTGGTCGGGATGTTATCGTGGCGACGTGCTCACAAAACATGTGGACCGATCCCGGAGACAGCGAAAAGAAGCGGGGACCGTCTGCTGCTTCTACGAGAGGCATAACATGACGTAATCAGGGGGCATCATCACTTAACGATGATATCATCACGTGACGTCACGTTTGACGTCATCACATGACATCATCAGGCAATATCGCCACGCGACGATGCCCTTATCACGTAGCATAACGTTTGACGTGATGATGTCATCACGCGACCGTTGGTGTGATGACGTCATCACGTCACATCATCATGTCAAACATGACGTCACCACTTGGTCACATGAGTTTTGGCACCATCGAATGTTTTACCCCGGATTTCTCGCTTCATGGGCCATATAATGATTTCGCATTCATAAACAATACCCCCCTCAGCAGTTGTAGTGGCGGTTTTTCCACAGCTTCACTGGACATCCACTTTCGCAGGGCCAGAATGGCGAGTCAGTTTATTACTTTCTCGGTGAACACGCTCTGCTCTTCGTTGTCGGCCACAAGGTAAGCGTGCTAAACATAGCGCTTGTGTTTGTTCTTGTTTCCCCTAACCTCACGTTTGTCTTTCCGCACTTCGGTGTTTTGCACTGCAAATCACGCCATAAGCATGCTGAGTAAACTGCGAGATATCTTGATTGATGCTTCTATTTCCTCGGGGAAAAGAGGCGTCCCCGTGCATTGGCAAAGACCAGTGCAACTCTGTGCTATCTGTGCCTACTATATCGGCCACCGATTGCTTGTGTTGTACTATTTGGTACAAACGGTGTACATTAGTGTACACAAACAGTGTACAAACAGACTGCATTATATTTCGTACAGTGTATACGAAATATAATGTATATGAAATATGCTACAAACACTTCGTCGGCCCTTCCACTCCATGAAGATGGTTAACCAGCGAAGACTAAACGTGCGGCCCCGGTGCACTGGGTTAATCCCGAGAGT
>NC_051154.1:70071614-70140691 GCF_013339745.2 Dermacentor silvarum | reverse complement strand
TAGCATACAATGGGTAATAATACACCCATGGATTTCCGTAATCACATTTTATTTAGGGAAGCGCCGGCGAGTGCGACTGGCCGCATTCGAGAACGGCAACGTATACGGATGTTGATTGCGCGTCGTGTTGTCGCTTTTAGCTTTTTGCGTGTGCACTGTACGAAATGAGGAATGGTTTATTTCAAATCCGTATGGTCAAAACTGAAGTACAGAAGCAGCTTTCCTCATCCTAATAGCTTAATTAGCTTCATATCAGTCCGCCAGCAGCAGACGCACTAACTTGGCCACTGTGATAGGCTTAACCTCGGCTGAACGCGATCGGCATCGGCTCAAACTGTGTTTGCGGATGGCGAGGGCTGAAGTTCGTGCAGCCAACAACGCAACACCGCTTGCCACCCCGCATCACTTGCCCGTCCACAGGGAATGCAACTTCTCGCGACAGCAACATCTCACACCAAGCGCTAGCTCACGATCGTCGACTACTGCACGCTCTCGTCGCTGTCGTCTGCATGATCCCGGCATGCTCTGCGTGGACCATTCCTGACGTCATGCACAATGTGGCCTGTAACTGAGGCGGGGGCAAGGTACGGTGCTCGAGGCAATAAATTAAATTCATTTGTAAAAAATTTGTGCAACTCTCAAGCCTGCTTTTTTTAGGACATGACGGAGGTATTCAGAGGAACAGACCCAGCGAATTTCATCGACATCCGTTGACATCGAAAAATCGCCGGAGTTGCCCTTTAAGGCGCAAGCATACGCGCGCAAGGATAGGGACAACGAGAAAAGGTGGAGATATGCGATGAGGCTGATAACGATTATTATTATTATTATTATTATTATTATTATTATTATTATTATTATTATTATTATTATTATTATTAGTAGTAGTAGTAGTAGTAGTAGTAGCAGTAGTAGTAGTAGTAGTAGTAGTAGTAGTAGTGTAGTATTAGGCACTCACTACGGTGAGGGGGCCCGTGTAATTCCATCCCATGTTATGTGCACAGAGTTTCACTAGTCAGTGGTTGGCCCGTCTCGCTGGGGCGCACAGTAAGAGCGTAACAATGCGTCATTATTCATTGGTCTGCGGCCGTTAAAGCGGCATCGAAATAAGGCCCCCACCCCCGTCCCCCTGGGCTACGCAACGGGTCGCTTCGCTCCTCTTGGTAGGAGCCCTCCGTGTCAGCATAGGACACAATAACAAGTACTGCAGAAGTCAAACGAGGAAAACAATTCCGCAGCAACGTTCAAAAAAAGAAATAAAAAATGCTGAAGGCGTAATTCGAAACCAAAACCCCACAATAATGAGCCCAACGCTCTTGCACGGCGCCCTGGACCAGACGGAAAGTGTCACTACTACACAGGCTCTGCATCAGCTGCTGTTACCCCGTAACTATAGTGTTATGACTATAGTGAAGGGCCCTCACGCTGTAGTCAGTTCATTACTACTACTACTACTACTACTACTACTACTACTACTACTACTACTACTACTACTACTACTACTACTACTACTACTACTACTACTACTACTACTACTACTACTACTACTACTACTACTACTAATACTAATACTTTAACCTCTTCAGTCACGCGACTTGTTTTTGCCAACTCTATCCACTGGAGGCAAGTCCTGGCATGGCGCTAGGGGTAAATGAAACCCCTTGCATACAATGTGGCTCCATTTCAATTGAGCACGCTGAGTATTTTGCACACAAGATCACATTGGTAAATGCCGGTTTAACGGGTGTTCGACGTACTCCGTTCCCTTAGCGATGGCGAAAGACCCGTTTTCCCTCTCTCGTATTGCTTGCACCTAATGACTAACTTGTTCATGCGCTTCCAGTCGACCAGTCTGTTCTTCACAGAAAAAGGTAGAATGAGAAAAAGAACACCGCATGAATGAATGTGCACTAGATCAATATTTAATTAGTCTAATTATGAGTACTGACTATAAAATGAACGAAGCATCATCCTACTGCCTGACTTTCCTTCAGGGAAGTCTTCAACGCTTTGTAATAAAATTATGTAACTTTGACACATTTATTGGCAGTCCATCATAATTCGTCACTTCAGGGGATAATTGAAATATGTTAGCCTAGCTGACGGCCTGGCAAACTACTCCGTGAGTAAGGTGAGAATTATGGTATACATAGCGATCACATAAACACGCAAACAGCACATGCGCCCACGAACACGCTAAAAAATTTTACAGTCACTTTAGCATACACTAAAGAGGACGAAGGCGAAAGCCTGCGCGCTCACGAGACATTCATTAAATTAATTTGACATTCTCATTCGAATGCGTTGTTACTTCATATTGTGTTCTCTTTACTTGTTCTCTTATTCGGTCGCCTAGACATTGCCACTGGTTCTGCGTGGTTAATGGCACGTTAGAACGGTCGTTACTTTCGCTTTATTTTTCGTTCGTCTACTTTCTTTAGCGCAGGTAGAATGAGAGGGACACGGAAAGACACATTAGACAAACACACAGCGCTAACTTTCAACAACAGATTTATTTCCAGTTCTCGCACGCGTACCTATACTCCTCAAAACGTCATAGGACACGTGTACATTGCTCAGCAAAATTGGAGAAAACCGGGAAAACCACATGCAGGCATTCTTGTGGCCACACTGACTATTTAAAAGGGTGTCGTCCGTTCAACGCGAACAGAGGTAATTGAGCTCTTTTATTGATAAAGAAATTGATCCGTTACAGGCGCATGCATCACCTAAATGTGGCTACGTTCGTAGCTTCCATAGTCATTTCGAACTTGCTTCTACTCATGATAACAGTTTCTTTAATGGGTCTCAGACGTCACATGAGGCGTCACTTGAATTTCGGTACCATAACGCAAGAACGTGGGACGGTCGTCGGATTTTCCGACAAATGAGCCATCTAAGGCTTATCGCCTTAATAAGCGAAGGTACTTGGCTGGTGCATGTATACAATATATACAACTTTCCCTTGAAGAACGCTTGGTCCAATTCAGCTAAGCAAGCCGATACTTGATGCTATTACCCTATCACGAATATCGTGAATACTGCAAGAGGGAAAACCTATGCCAAGCACGTTAAAGTAAATGTTGCTTTAACTGGAAATCGATATGTTCAGCATACTTGATCTATTTGTGCTAATCACATTGGAAACCCTTTGAAAACATTTTCAAAGGCCTCGTAATCATTTCATGAAGCCTACGTTCTGCACTGCAAGAAAATCAAACAATTACTGGGGTAATATATTTTTTTTTTTAATTCTGCAGGTCACTGGAGGCGTTGCCTAACTACGTTCGCTTTGGCAACGGCGGCGATGCTTTGCAAGGAGCAAGGCATCACAGTTCTTGCAGTCTGCTGCATCTACGAGCTTGCTTCATGTGCTGTAAGTGCGCTTTAACTTGTGTCATTGCGTGGCTTTTCGTCAAGGTATTCTTGGGTGCTTGAACAGCAATCGTTTGTTCACTTTGTGTGCTCGTATAACGGTAAGGTACCTTCCAACCACTTGCCGAGAAACGGGTCTCAATAGCACTGTTCTGCATCAGGCTGACCACCAACTGAGACGGCGGTTTGGCTAGCCACTCTTGTTAATGAACGAAGCAGACTGACTGGTAGGTAAAGCTTAGGCTATTGACCAACAGCGTAAGTTCACTACACTTTTGCTCTTGGGAGCGAACAATGCCTTGCGCCATCGGAACCACTTTGTTTTCTGTTTTTTAGAAGACAAGGTGTTCTTGGGTGACTTCACAAGGGTTTGACGTACGTGGGATCTGGGTATCTATCTGGCTTCTTGGTCAAAAAACGGCCCTTTTGCGCCTCCAGAGCGCAGTAGCGAGAGTCGCAAAAGGTACCAAAAGGTATGCCTCAACGAGACAAAAAGCGATAATCTGTCGCAAAGCATGTAAAGTTAACAATAAGGGCATATCAGCGCCAATATGGTCGAAAATGAACCACATTGCACCACAGACTGCACTATCTCCGGGATGCCCCTGTCTTCTTGGTCAAAAAAAAAAAAAGAAAGTCGTGTCAACCAAAGTCGGCGCGAAAGAAGACAACGCCGACATGCATGCGGAAAAAAGAGGGGGAGGGGGGGAATATGAGAGAGGAAGAAGCAGAAGAAGAAGAAGCAACACAAGAAGAAGGAGATGGAAAGCGAATGAAAAATTCGACATCAATAAAGGAATAAAGGGGTTGGAAAAAATGTAAGGGCTGACAATGGAACGAACAAAATAATGCGTATAATTTCAAAAATTCATGCTTTTATACAGCACTGCGTCATCTTCAATGCCCCTATTTTAGTAGGTACATATAAAAACATGTGCCACGTGCGTCGACCTTGTCTTCTTTCGCGTCGACTTTGGTTGATATACGCCTTTCTTTTTTGTTCTTCTTTTGCCTGCTCTCTGCAAAAATCTCGAATTTATTGCTTAACCTCGCGTTTGTGTGCGTGGTCAGCTTTGGAAAGAAAAAGTGAAACAAGTAGATGAAGTAAAGCAAATAAAATGCAAGGAAACATGCCATTCGCAGAAAACTTTTACATTCGCAGATAAACATGCGGTATAAATCACTAGAGGAAATCGTCATTAAGTGTCACAGGCTTCATTTATTTAGTTACCAATCTGCTGCCTCGATGCCAAAATGTCAATCAGCTGTACACTTCCATATTGGAGCACCCTGTGTGCCATTGTCGTTAATATATGAGCCGTTTCCTTCGCAGGGAGCTTCGTGGCACAATTTTGGTTTCCAGGTTTCGTACTGACCTGTGATTGCTCGCAAAAAAGCGAAAGCGCAAAGGAAGAAAGCATCTTATCGTGTTTCAGTTTATGTAGAGTTGATGGCTTAAAAATAAAGTAGCGCACTTACCACCGGTCGTCTACTCCTTATAGGGGGTATTTTGCATGGTCGTAGTGTCTCCTCATGAAATGAAGAGTCATTGATTGATTGATTGATTGATTGATTGATTGATTGATTGATTGATTGATTGATTGATTGATTGATTGAGCGAGTGAGTGAGTGAGTGAGTGAGTGAGTGAGTGAGTGAGTGAGTGAGTGAGTCCTGTAACTTTTTTGTATGTGGTGCGCGCGTAGATTCTTTTCCCGTGCTCGAAAATTGCCGAGCGAAAGACATGCGAGCAGCGCATTTGCCAGCCGCCGCTGCCAGCGTGCGCGAAGAGCTTCCCACCAGCTGCGCGAACCCGTCCCGAGCGCTCTGCCAGGTGCCGCCAAGTCCATGGAGTACGGAGGCGGAAGACGGACGCGATTCGTCCCCCCTCCGGAGGACAGCGCCTTGATACTCCCCACTCCTGCATCTATCTCACCCGCTATCTGTTTACCTTTGCGCCTCTTCCCTCGCCTCGACCGCGCGTTCGGGGCCGTTTTCTCCCGTTGTTTGCGTTCGTCAGCTGTGCCCATCTCGGTGTTGATCTTGTTTTTCGGGGTCGGACGCCGGAGGCAAGAGCGTTCGAGAGCGTGCTTTATCCAGCCGAGCCCCCGGCGCAGTTGGCTGCTTCGCTTGACGCGTGACAAATACCATTATCGGCGCCGCTCGATGGACAGACTACTCGCAAACATTTGCGCTCGGCGCAGCGAAAGTGTTCGTGCCGCGACGCGTCCCGCCGATCGATTGCGCCGCGCGTCGGCCGCGTGATTCACGCAGAAATTTCTAAACAAAAGTCATCTTTCCTCCTGGTGCCACTCGCGACGCCTCCGGGAGGGCAACGGCACCGCTGCGGTTTGTGCTTCGTTTTTACCGATGCCAGCCTCCTCCCATCCTCGGCGCCCTCTTTTCTGGCACCTTCCGCGTGGTCATATTTTCCGCTTCTACCTCTCTCACAGTGATGTATTCTGTCCGGCTGTCTGAAAATGAAAACGGAGACGCCTAATGTTTTCTTTTTCTGTATTTTTTTCTCTCGTGTACAACAGGTCACGTTGAAGTCTAAGCTACAAGAGGCTTTTCATATAGCTGTCAATAGCTGGATGCGTCAACGCGATATGACTAGCCAACACAGATAAAAAAATGCACGGCTCTATTTTTGAAAATTGGGAAACATACTGTTTGTTTTTTTCTTAACTTTATTGCTGTTACCTACTTGCGTTTTTATTTTGCAACTGCATCCTTAATTGCTAACTGGCTTAAACGAAACTACCAGCGTAATTTTTTTTCGGACTAGCTGCGGATCGTTAAGGAGACGGTAGTCAAGATGACTACGCGATGCCACTAACACTACAGTGAGCTGCAAATTCACACTGATAAATATGAAAGGGCAATAATTTGGTTAGATTACGCTTGTTTTTGTGGCTTCCTTCTCGGGTTGCAGCTAGAACAGAAAATGTATGATAGTCTAATAGCTTTTAAAAGAATAAATATGTGATGGCTGCAGATCTGTTTATAGTTGCACATCGATAAACAAGTGTAAAATCAGAGAGGAGTGTAACTTTTTTTTTAATTATGGGGTTTTACATGCCTCATTTTGAGACACACCGTAGTGAGGGACTCCGGAATAATTTAGACCACCTGGGGTTCTTTAACGTGCACCTAAATCTAAAAAGTACACGCGTGTTTTCGCATTTCGCCCCCATCGAAATGCGGCCGCCGTGGCCGGGATTCGATCCTGCAACCTCGTGCTTACCAGCCTAACACCATAGCCACTAAGCGACCATGGCGGGTAGAGCGAAGTGTAGTGATTGAAACTAGAGACTTTAGCGACAGCAGGAGAAACAAAGCAATTTCAGTACTTTGCGTAATAATGATTCATCGCAAATTTACCTAATTCGTAAATTGCAATGTAATTTCTGGGCAGAAACATGGACTTGTGTTAAGCACGTTGATATTCAGCCGCCGTTGCAACACTGTCCTAACATATTAATTTGAAATATGGCATGCACGCGGGCTAGTTGGTACATTTCGAAGTTATAACAGCTCGAAGGACGGGACAAAAACACAAATGACAGCGCCTCGTCATCTGTGTTCCTTACCTATTTGTCCCGTCATTCGCGCTATTATAACTTCGAAATATTACTCTGCACTTCATCACAATAAATTTGTAGTAAGCGCGTTTTTGACGGGAAAGCGTATTATAGGCAGACGTCACCCGCCTTGGTTGTATCCGTCTGACGAAACATATAGAGGCCGATCCCGAAAGCAGTGCAATATAACACAGTGCCTCCAAGCGCTAGCTGTCACGAGGGAAGAATGCGAAAGGCTGTCACGTGGTGCACTCGCCAGAGTTTTCAAAGAGTGAATTTGGCACGGGAGATGCATGCGTGCGACCGTGGCCTAATGTTTAGAGCATTGGGCTGATGGGCTGGATGACAGAGGTTCGATTCCACCGTCGGTCACGCATTTCTTTATAGCATTTATTTAGGCGGACTTCACCCACTTTGGGAGGTATCGAACAGAAAAATTGTCGTGGCTGTGAGCGTACGCGAGCGCGTCACAGTGTGCACAAAATCTCAATATGGACGCCATGTTTAGAAACTTCACTTTGATGAATGTGCAAGGTCGCCCGTGACGCACTCGCGTGCAGCTGCCGAGACGTCACAATCTACGTATAGAGAGTTAGCGCCGCTAAGTTCTGGCTAGCACTATATATATATATATATATATATATAGTGAGCGCAGTGAGCACCGTCTTTCACATACTACTGAAGGCTTTTTATTTTTCATATTTTATGAGATGGAGGAGACGTTGGAGCTCTGACACGACGCCAGCCGCTCCTTTTCTCGTGATAAAAAAGTATTAGGGCACACATAAGTTCGTTTGTACACACGGTGTTTGTTGGGAAACAAACCTGTTATAATAGAACTATATACACACAACGACGCTACCGTATAGCGGTAGCGTTCCGGGGACTGCTGAGGACCGCGTCTACATGCATCTTCTGCGAGCCCGCAGGTGTGCGTACACAAGTGAGCATGCATGCACGCATGGTACGTAATCAGTATTTTAACAGTGAAATCGTGGTACATTCACTGACTTGCGACCTCAACGCCGAGCAGTGAGCGTACCACACTCTTTGCAATTATCGCAATTGGCTTCGTAAGCTGGGCTCTTGTTCCCACTGGGAGGCTTTCTTGAATAGCCTTAGTTCCGCGGTTGAAGCACGTGTTTTGTTGAAATAAATTAGGTTGTCGAGGTGGCGGGGGGCTGAGCAGCGTAATAGCTTTTTACAATGTATTGCATACTTATGCCATGGAAACAATAACTACGTAGCATGTGAAATGAAACATGGAGGCATTGTGCTGCATCTCTAAACAGTAAGATATTACTTTTTTAAGCAACACTAACCCAGGGCATGGGTTAATTTCACATGTCAAGTCTCAAGTACCTGTCCTCAAGCGTGTCCTCAAGCCCGTGTCAAAAGTGAGCTACGACCCATTCTGTTGCGTATACAAAATTCAAGAACGTGAGCTGGACTTATTCGATTTCATTAACGTCGCACGACATTCCGCCCAAGGAAGTTCCGTGTTATGCCCTCGCACTTGCAAACAAGTTCCACATTATGCAGATATAAACCTTACAGGGACCATCCAGCTCTATTCGTGGAATTGTAATCACCACCATGTATTCCTATAGAAGCTCCGTTACATTTCCTTTCTTTTTTGCGCCCGAAAACGTCATTATAGAAGCTTTTAGTTTGTTTTAATAACTAGAGCAGGTTACTAAGGCATGCAACAATAAAAAAAAAGATGCCCTGCAGCTGCTTCGAAATTTTCGCGTTTCTCAATAATTGCAAAAAACGTTGACAAACATTTCGAAAGTAAGCAACAAGAATGATTGCACAAAATTGCAAGCATGCTAACCAGCCAGCCGCAGAGTAGCTCTCAGAGTTTGGGCCAAGCTTTCGCACAGCTCCGCAACGGGCTCGGGTTCACTCGAAAGCCCGCACCTGGTCTTGCACATAGAACGGATATGCGCCAACCAACTGGCCTTGGTTTCCGGGCTCAGCCAGGAGCCGGAACCCGCTGTGGTGGCGCAGTGACTATGACGGTGTGCTGCTGAGCCCGAAGACGCGGCGTGGATTCGTCGCCGCCGCAGCGGCATTCTCACGGACCCGGGATGCAAGCACGCTCGGGAACTCAGATTTAGCGTTAGTGTCCCAGGTAGTAAAAGTCAATCCGTATAACTCCTCTACAGCGTGTCCGTAACCCACTGTGCAGCGTTTGGGCGTAAAATTACACCAATCACTATGTTAATTAAGCTGGGCACGAAACAAAGTGCCCTGTAATTGATCGGGTGGCTACATTTAGAGCCAGACTTCAGACCTACACCAATACGTAGATTGTTCACATGCCGCTACAAAGGTTTCCTGCAAGGGGTGCCTCCCGTAATATTTTGATAGCGATCGCTGTCACTCCCTCCCAATCAAAACATCTTTTTGTTGTTGCTAACCGCTATTTTACTGCGAAGCGTGCTTTGCCTATGCATAACTACATGTGAGGCGAAGCCCAACCTCAACACGTAACAAAGATTATTAACTTATCAAAAGCTCCACATATTTGTTCTGAGCTGAGCTTATGGATAGTCACCAGAAAAACATATTAATCAACAAATGGCTGGAAATGACTTAGACAAAATACTCGACATGATGAATAAAACCAAACAAAGAAATAATGAAGAAACTGGACAACGAGGACTTAAGAGCAATAAAAAATATTCATATGCATATTATAAGTATTCCCATATCGTTTATTCGGCACTTAAAGTATATTTACTTCAGCAATAAATGTGCTAGCAGATATAGCAATCCATATTTCTACTATATTATGAGAGTCCGGTGCTCCTGTATGGTTGTACTATTATGAAAAGTGAATACTGTAAAATATGGCATGGGACATGGCGTCTTTATTTCCCGCTTTTCTCACGTCAAATTTTCTTCTAGTGTTGTTCGCGTTTGTCATATGACCAAACAATGTCTGTCTCTCTCTCTCTCTCTCTCTCTCTCTCTCTCTGTGTGTGTGTGTGTGTGTGTGCGTGCGTGTGCGCGTGTGCGCGTGTGTGTGTGTTAGCGATTGCAACCTCACCGTAAAAATGCTTGGTTGTTCCACCTAGTTTTTTTATGAAATACTCTTTTGTGCAGTTCAGCACCAAAGTAACTGGAACGCCCGTGTATTTCGTCCCACATTTTGTGACATAATATCACGAAACTGGTGTCATCCTGGAGATTCAAGTGGATACGTCTTGCAGACTCGCCGACTACAATTAGTAAATTGCAATATGTGCAATAAAGTAATAAATTAAGACGGTAATTTGTGTTTTTTATTAATCAGTTCAATATGTGTTTCGATTTCTCGTGCTAGTAGCCTCTTTGAATAATCCAGCCCAAGGACAAATATCATGCTATTTGCCACAGATGATCTTTAAAAATTACGGAAAGCTTAAAAATGATCACCCTGTATAAGCCTTCAAACCTTTCTTTTTGGCAAAATTATAAAATTCAGCATTACATATCAAGCTTGAAATCTTAATAAATGACAAATGGTAACAGATTAGGCAACAACAAACATTGGGTGCTTTACTCATTTTTGTGCTGGCACATGTTCGACTTCTGAATGCTTTCCGTTGGCTTTTAATAGAACCCCTGGAGCTCGTCGTGGACAACTACGTGGGGGGCACGGAAAGATAGCCTCTACCGAGTATTCACGTTGGCGTCGTTGGCGACTGCAGCAGTTCTGGCGCGCATTCACTTAAACGGGCCCCACCTGCCTGCCTTCAACCGGTGAGTATTACTTCACTTTACCATTTTTTAGAGCGCAGCTCTTAGGCGCCCGTTCCTGCGTAGAGCGTCGGCGTCCGTCGGCATCCCTCGGCGTAACCGAGCGAACGAGCGCAGCGAAGGATGAAAGAGCGAACGCGAAGCGTAGCAGGAGACGAAAGACGGTGATAGCAAAGAGATCGCGAGGAGGAAAGCGGAGGAGGAGAGTATGGCGAAAGGGTGAGGAGGAAAGCGGAGTGCCGCACGAGACAGCTTCCACAGCGGCGACCAGGCATGCGGCGAGCGCGTCCACCGATACCATATATGGAAACAAAGCGCTGGCGTGGGCTTCGGACACACTGCGTCGCCGCCGCCGCCGCCTCTAGACAATGTGCTTCGCGCGAGCCACGCGTTTCCGTGTTGACGTTTTCTTTCTGAACAATGAGCGACGCAACCGGTGGAAATGCTTCGTCTGGCGCTGCCTGACCAGAGGCTCAGCGACGCCGCCGAGAGGACCCTGTCGTTCAAAATCAAATTCTCTGCCACAATATATCGCGAATTCAAAACACCTAAACAACTGCGCTCAAAATTCGCATTAGGGAGTATAGTAATCAAGCGCCATTTTTTATCTTTGTTTTCAATTTGGTAATCACCTCGTTAAAGCAAGAGCAGTGTAAAGAATGGCAGACACCTGACAACGGCCTATTATGCTGACTAAATATTAACGACATCTGGTGCACCTATGCATTTAAGACAAATATTGCATAAAAGAAGCAACAATGCATTACCTACAAAAAAGACAAATTCGTAAAGAAACACCGTGAACAATATGAAACAAGTGCTATAACTCAAAAGAAAATGTGGCAGGTCATAGACCACCGTTCTTCCCATAGTCAAGGAATGCATGCAAGTCATTAGTACATGTAACCAGTTGTGTCTCACATGAAAAATATTTCCGAGAACAATGTTGACTGCGGTGAAAGGAATTATTTGAACTATGA
Source organism: Dermacentor silvarum (assembly GCF_013339745.2). NCBI lineage: Eukaryota > Metazoa > Arthropoda > Arachnida > Ixodida > Ixodidae > Dermacentor > Dermacentor silvarum. Next base: position 70,129,004 of record NC_051154.1, on the reverse strand, counting down.
TAGCTTGTTAAATTGGTGAAAATGATGTTCTCAAATATTTTACATGGGACAGACGTAAGGGATATTGGCCGATAGTTACGTTGGTTATGCGTGTCACCAGACTTGTGAAGTGGAACCACCTTGCCTGTTTTCCAATCTTGTGGCATTTGCCCGTCATGAAATGATCTAATAAAAATGCAATGCAGAAAAATATAAGACACGTGTTCAGTGTTTTAGAGAAACTTCGAATGAATTTCATCGGTACCGCACGAGGATGATCGTTTTAGGTAGCGAATGATTTTGCCTATGTCACAAGGGTAAAAAATGACGAGATCCAGTGGAAAGTACTGTGTACAGAGTCAGATGAAAGGTCAGATATTATAGAATCGTTAAACGAACGTGCGAATGTGTCATTAAGTAAAGAGGCCCTGAGGTGTTTTGGAACTGGTTCACCTGATTGGTTAATTAACGATATAGTTCTTTCATCCTTGTTCTTAATAATATTCCACAAAAGTTACGGGTTAGTTTTTATAAATTTTGGTAATGTGAAACTTAAGAAAGTAAATTTGGCTTTCTTAAGCGCGGAAACGTAAGCATTTGCCGCCCATTTGTAGGCAGCCCATTTATTCGCGTATGCGGACCTTATAGCTGTGCGAGAGACGCCTCCTTTTTTGTTAGATAATCGTTTCAGGTATCGCTTGTACGAGGGGGCGTTGTAAGGATGAGACGGTTTTTAGTGGAATGTGTTTGTTGATAAGGTGCAATGCTTTATTCTTGAATAGTTTCAAAACATCGTCAATAGAGAGGTTAGTTTGGGCTGACAAAAAAAAAAGTCAGGAAAGTTAGTAAGTTCAGTGTTGATGCCGTCATAATTGCCTTTGTTATAATCCCTGATACGCTTTGTGATACAGCCTTTCCACGTTGATCGAATGCAAAGTGTTAGGTGCAGGACGTCATGATCACTGAAACCTGGAATGTAAGTTATAGGCGAGACAATGTCAGGGGATGACGACAGTACGACAGTATCAAATGGAGTAATGACGAAGACCTTTGTGTTACACGTGTTGGAAATTCGACAAGTTTCTACGATTCCAAGTGCCTTGAGCACGTCGATCATCATTGTTCGGCAATTTTCAAAAGCAGTGGTCTTCAACTGTTTGCAGACGCTCTTGAATGCCACAGATGGCGGTGGACACACAGTGGTGCGCAAGTAGATTAGCGATCGCCTGGGACATGCTCACTTGATTCGATTCTATTCGAACACAGCGTTCGTTAGTTTCTTTTACTAATTTAAGGAGATCACTCATTGCAGCTTTATCATCAGGACCGAGGTTTTGCTCGACATAACCGCACATAATGAGAAATAAAGCATGGAATGGCTCAAGTAGTGCTCCTGGGCATGGAAGCACAACAATGAACGGGTCGTCAGATTTTAAACATGGAGGGTATGCGTCAGAACGACGACTAACCTGCGCAATAAACAAGATGAAGGAAGAGCCCGTCATCCTACCGGTGCTTCCTTGCCCACTACTCCGTAATTCCTCAAGTAACATTGTAGTAACTGCATGCTGCCGTTGTCAGCGCTCTGTGTGCTCACTTCGTCTCTGTCTGTTGTCTTCCTGTCACGCTGCAGGTAATCATGAGTTGTACTAACCTGAAATCGTAGCTTACTATTATAACGCCGCCGTTTTTACTGTATACTACTGGCTATTCCTTTGGTGGTAAGTATCTTTTGCACTAGCTGCAAACGCATCCATCTGCAGTTCCTCTTGGCCCTCATGTAATACTGAACAAGTAAATAAATAAATGCAATCCGAACGTGTAATCTCAGATATGTACAGTGCTCAGCGATTGAAACGCGATACTCAGACAACATGGCGGCGGCACTTTTTTGCGCCACCGGTGGGCGCTGGTGACGCATAATGCATTATTGTGTCACTTGAAAGCGAGATTCTGGTTGATGCATCGTAACTGCATTCGGCCCCTTAAACGATCACCCAGCGATCACCGGTTGCGCAAAAAGTGCCGGCCACCATGCTGTCTGAGTATCGCGTTTCCATCGCTGAACACTGTACAGCCTCCCGCATTTTTAATTATATCGAGCGAGCGTCCATCACGCGTCATTTTAGCGCCTTTATAGGCGGCGATAATCAGCGAGACCGGCAGAAGTACTCTCAAGTGCACTAAGCACTTTCCTGTGCAAGATTCGTCGAATGCGATCTTGCCTTCAGGACGACGTAGGACCATATTATAGTGTTCTCGCGCGGTATAGTTAAAAATGCGGGAGTATGTACATGTGTTCCATGGTAAGTGATGATTGACTGGGTTTTTATGGCACAGCGGCCCCCCATGGAAAGCCTTCTCAAGTAGATTGCGAGTTTCTTACTCTTAACTTCAATGCTCTTAAAGTCTATGCTTACAAAACAGTTTTCGGTTGACTCGGCAAACGGCAAATTTCCAATCGCTATCACAGCTCTCTTCTATAGCTTAAGTATTTATCTTAAATTTATTGATGTAGTTGAGCCCCAGACGGAGCGGACAGCAATACGCGCAATTTTAATATTTGATTCCTGTCGTTGGGACCTCTTCATTTATTTGCAGTTTGTTCTCTCAGGCAGTGTACATCACATAACGCAAAGTGCACTTTAAAGGAAGTATTGAGCCTTTTGTAGACATAGAAAATATTCTTAGTTGAGCTTCGTGAAATGTTTGTCTTCCTTCGTGAAATTTCTTCAAAAGCGATAACAGAGCTCGACTATGTCTTCATACGCTACGCTGGCTACACTCGGCACACAAGCGGCGCAGAAAGATTGCGTGCCGCCATAATCTCTACAGGGACACCGGAACCATCACTGTATATTTGATCACATTTTCTTCGGGCGCATGATTACGGAAAGCGCAGCCCGCAGCATAAGTTGTGTAACCTGCATTTCGTTTGATCGCTAACTCTGGTTTAGTGTTTGAGCAACCAGGACAGCTTCTTTCGGCTGAGCCGAAACAACCTCGCAGAGTAGACGAAAACAAACAAAAAAAAAAAGCTGCGAAGTTCGCATCTGCACTTATTGAGTGGAGTAGAGGGCTTGTGTGCGTAGACTGTTCTTGCATTTCAGGGAACTCGTTAAGTTAAAGGCACACGCACATATTGCATTCTACCTTTCGAGCCATTTATCTTGTCTCTGTGTTGTTTTTCTTATTTTTTGTGTTGCGCGAGTGGTAAAACGATGGCGTCTTGTTTCTGCGGCATCAAGTAAATGTACCAAGCTGTTTTACCATCAAACCGAAAGTCAGTAAAGGTAAAGCAGGCACCGAAGCAACGCGTGCAACAAAAACGAAGCAAAAGTCGAAGAACACGTCTAAAGTCCAATAATATTGAGCTGCGTTTATATACAATTATATTTATCTATATACTCAGTACGAAGTTAATTAATCTTGTTAAGAAAAGCAAAAAAAAAAAAGATGTTGCCCACGTGTATAGTCATTTCACTCCCTCAATATTCACCTACAAAAAAATGAAAGACCAATTAAATGAACTGATTAGCGTGACTCAACTGCATCGGCCTCTCCGGCGCAGTTGCATAAGTGCTGCGCTGTCATCAGGCCCGTGACATCGCGCTAAAAGGCACCGGGTTTCAGGTTGAATTCTAGGCCTGAATCCACTGAGAGCAAAAGGCAGAAGGCGCTTGCTGAAGCTGATCACAGAGTATGCACGCTAAACCCCGCTATCAACGCGGAGCACTGCAGAAAAACATTCACGTGTTGCTATGAAAGGCTGCAAACGCAAAATTCAAACTATTATTCAAATTGTGACACGAACGCTTCGAATGGTTAGCACAAGTTTAAAGTGAATATATATATATATATATGGATGTATGCCAGTCAAAACGTCCAACGTCCGCTTATAGATGTCTGAAGTAAAACATCTTTGTGTACACTTTTGCAGCTTCGACAACCCGGCATCAGTGGCCCCGTCGCCGTCGCGCCAGCTGACCTACAACTATCTGACAGCGTTGAACGCCTGGCTCCTAGTCTTCCCTAGTGATCTCTGCTGTGATTGGACAATGGGAACAGTGCCGCTAGTGACGTCGCTGGCGGACGTGCGGAACCTCGGAACGATCGCCCTTTACCTTTTCTTAGCGATGGCTGCCAGGGCAGCGCTCCGAGCGGATGAGCACCACCGAAAGCCATTGCTTATGGTGAGACCATCGTTAGTGCAGGCATGGGCGGAAATGACGCGGAGCGTAAGAAACTTGTTTGCTTGCAATTCAAATTTGAAATAGATTGTGACCATTCGCGTCTGAGGCTAAGCGCCATGGACCCGTATATCCGTTAAAATGAAAGCGACGAGACGCACATAACCAGAAACGAATCCAGGGTAGCCTCGAGGGGGGCGCGGGCTGAATACTGTCAGCCGGCATGTCTCGGGAAGGGGCGCTTTGGTAACAAGTGCTGGGGCAAATATTCTGTGCACTACCGGATCCCTTAATCTGCCAGAGCAAAGAAGGATCACCCCCCTCCCCAGGTACATTTAACCGAAGCGATTTCTTGTAAACTGTGCGCACCGACAAGAGATTTGCGCTGTGAATAGTAGAACACGGATTATTAATAAATGGTGCAGGCTTTCGCCATTAGTCTTCCGCTCCTGGTGACATGCGTACCTATCTCCGCGCTTCAATTATACCGGCGCACGTCGATTCAGGCGTTTACGGAGTCTTGCAAGCCATGTACGGGCACCACTCAGTTCTTGCCCTGGCGGACACGACCGCGTGTAACGGAACGTAAACCTGCGAAACTGGCACTCCCATGTTTAAGTTACAGCTTAATAACTCCGAAAACCGCGGAAGCACGCCGGAACGCTATGTTCTCACATTATGGAGATCCTTGTCAGACATCAAGCAATGCCCGTTGCCAAAGACAGGGTTCACGTCTCGTACGTTCAGATCATGCGCTGCGTTACTGATGCGACGTCGAACTTCTCCGCTCAAGCTAGAGCTAGCGCTACTAGATAAGGTAAGCGTTTATTCATTGCACGGCACAGATATGCGAACCACAATGTCCAGCTTATCCAAGACTTCTACATATTTTGGTGTCTCGAGCTAAGGATTTGACGTCTGATATAACTTGCTGTAAAGCGAGTATAACTTGCACCGAAAATTACATAATTTCGGAGAATCCCTCGATAGGCTGACGAGGGACGTCGGCCTGTGCATGGTATGCCGTAGCACTGTTTGTTCGTAACCACTCGACCCTCTGCCGTGAATATATGCGTCTGTCATTTGTTTAATCCGTCACTATCGTGCAGGGACTGTCCTTGGCTTGCATACCGTATCTACCTGCGTCCAATCTCCTGCATCCTGTGGGCTTCGTTATCGCCGAGCGGGTGCTCTACCTGCCAAGCCTAGGTTTTTGTCTCCTGGTGGCACAGGGTTTCAGCCTCCTCTGGCAGCAGCACAGGTGAGCGATTCGACCTAATGAGTAAATAATAATAATAATAATAATAATAATAATAATAATAATAATAATAATAATAATAATAATAATAATAACTAAGTTTTTTTTTCTTTGTAAGGATTTATTCCCACATTACGCACCATCTACGCAAAGGGTGTCCCAAAATTCACGCAAGATTTTAATTTTGCGTCATTTATGCGTTAAAGTGTTGCCAACGAGAAAAAAAAGTCAGCAGTACAACTGACAGTCCAGGGTTATTAAAAATGGAGCGCCACACGAAAGAACAACGCGTTCTTGTTGTTGAGCAATATTTAAAAAAAATAATGAAGGTTTGGCAGCTACAGTTCGCAATTTTCGTACAAAATATGGTCGGAATAGTGATTTAACTTCATCAACTGTGAAGAGATTGGGGTTTTTTGAAGTCTAAGGTTTATGCCAACAAGCCCACGACATCCCACACCTTTAAGGAGGAAATTGAGCGCTGTATCAACGAAATTAAGCCACACTTAAGCAAAAGGGAGAGAAGTGCGAGAAGATGTTCTGTCCGAATTTGCTCGTAAACATGTTGCCATATTCACGGTTATACATGTTTCTGAACAGCTTTGTGCAAAGGAAAAGAGAGCTGATCTGAAATGGTCTTTCCTTCAGCGAACGTTTTATGCCGGATATTATAAACAGCAATGAATATCTCATTCCTGTGTATTACAGGTTTCACGGAGCTTGGCTTAAACTGGGCGTCACCATATTGCTCCTTACCCACTTCACGAAAACGTTTCTTCGTAACTACGACTGGTGAGTTATGGTACTGCGAATGGTAAATCGCAGTTTCGACACTACGGATTTTTGTGCGTGCGTCCTAATAAAGCAACTTTCCTCGTGTTCTGCGATAGAACATTGATAGGGCAAGGGATCGGGGTGCCTCAGTCGATCCTCTGCTCTACCATGAGTCATCTGTACTACGTGCAAGCCTCCGTCGTCGAAGTACCTCTTTGAATACCTTCGGTTGCCTTGAGTTGTATCACTCAACGATATTGCGGATACTTTCCTATTTTTTATCTGTTAAAGTTATGAAACATCGTTATATATTTTACCTAGCCGTAGGCTAATCATCTAAAGGAATTTTTCGCACGGTTCTGCGTGTATTGCTTCAACGCGATACGGGAGCAAAACTCAAGTACAAACGCATTTGCAGCTGCGATGTGCGGAAAAGTCATGGTTGTTTTTTTTTTTTTTTGTTTTTTTTAGCAACAAAGGCTGTGCCGTTCCAACACACATGCTGGAATATATGTGAAGCGAAGCTTCGGTGAAGCGGTTAATTAAATGATATACACCTAACGGCGATGCGTACAATTGTGTTTAGTTTCATCCTGTATGCAACGTGTTATGCCATGCAATTAATTTTATGTTTCTCTACCCCAAAGGTCAAAACTTAAATTTCATACAATTTTTATGCTTATGCTTTATACCACCCGTTCCAAAATGCAAACGGCAGGTCAGACGGATGCACAGTGCGAGGTGTATACCAAGGCATGTCACCAGGACGAAGGCGATGTATGTGATGCTTGTCAAGGCAAGAATGGCGATGAGCGGTGTATGCGCAGAAAAGCGTACGACGCATATCTAGCTACACTTAAGGATTCTGCACCTCTTGTGTCGCAGTGACACATTCCCATTCTGGAGGACTGGCCAAGAGTGGGCACCCACCCAGCGGCACATACCGAATGCCTAAATCAAGGAAAATCGAGTAAATCAAGGAATCCGCCGATATACCGACCGACTTAGCAATAGCCATGCCAAGCCCGGAAGGGGAGGTACAGAAAGCTTCGCTTGAAAACCCGCCGCTGTGCGCCCAGTGGCTGATGCGTTCCGCTGCTGAACACGAAATCACGGTTTCTATTTCGGGCCCCGTAAGTCGCTTTACGTTGGCTGCTCAATGCAGAAGCACTCGTGTACCAAGCAAGGGGGTCACGTTAGAGGGCCCCAGGCGGGTAAAATTGATCCGGAGCCTGGCGCCCACTACCGTGCGCCTCGTTGCCAAGCTGTGGCTTTGGCACATTCAATTCCGTAAGTTATTATTAGTTTTTTTTTATAACCGTTGGTTATTTGTGCAAAATGAGTAATGCAACACACACAAAAATAAAACACAATATACAAAAAGCATAAGAGAACAACACTGGGCGCGCCGGCTACTGCAGCACACACACACACCTCTTGGAATATATTGGCTTTTTCAAAATGTCACATGGCAGGGGCGCATGTTTTATTATTTACCTTACGCTGAACTATGAAGCTTCTACATCCTCCTGTTCATCGCCGGAAGTCTCTAGTCGCGAGAAGCGTTGCAGCTGCGGCCCTTTTCACGGAAACCCGTGTGTAGCAACCGTATAGTGGAGGGGAGGGCCCGAGTTAATTTACTTGCAGCGTGGCGATTCTTGTTTGTCGCAGGAAGTGCTCCATCTCCGACGCACTCAGGAATGTCTAATAAAGGTTTCGCATACGCGCTTCTCTACACGCGATGCGCAAAATCTTTTTTTTTTTTTCACAGCCTCTGTCGTCCTTTGCGATGAAACTCTCCATCTTCAGCGCACTCTAAGCTACCAGGAAACAAAGTGCGTTCTCAAACACGGGCACGCGCGAGAACAAGAAAAATAAATTTAATAATAAGAAGAACGAAGAAACAACCTCGGGAATGGAAGGGTCCCGTGATTTTGTTCCGGCGTCATGCTAGCAAACAGAGTGTGTTTGTTCTTCCCCGTTTCCCCTTGCTTTTGAGCGGCACGATTCAACTAACTGCCCTCCTCCTTGGTCCACCTTCGCAACTCCGTCGCGCGACTCACACTCGATGTCGCGCCGTTTGCTGGTCGTCATTTCCCCTCGCACTTCTTCGCTGCATTCGAGCCGCACTCCTTAGGCCCGTCGCGACTTTTGTTCGTGTTAGTGGCCGTCCCCATTGAAAATTGGCCCCGGAGTGGTGGGGTGGTGAATGGCGGGGAGGGCTGTGCGCGGGCACTGCCCCAGGGCCAGGTGGCCGGGAGAGCGGATCGCGCAGCTATAGCGCTTATAGCAGGCGGCGCCGCAGGGGAGAGGATGTGCCGAGCGGTGACCGAGCCGAGTGTGGCCCAGGGAAGAAGAGGGGCCGCAGAAATTATGCAAGCGTGGGGATCGATTTCACAAAATCGAAGGCCTCCGGTCTGGACAATCGATCATTGTCATCTTTCGCGGAATCCTAAGCATTTTGGAGCACACTTCCTTTTTCCTCCGTCGGCCGCCGCCTTATATTTTCTTCATATAATCCCCCCCCCCCCCCCCCCGCTCTCTCTGCTCCCCTACTTGCCTCTCCTTTTTGCCGTTGTTTTCCGCCCTCCGGGCGGGTGGCGGAAGGCTTTGTTTAGACAGAGAGGAATATATAAGCGCAAGACTCACCGCCACCGCCGCGTGAGGATCGGGATGAGGACCCGCGCCGCAGAGCGCTCGAAACTTAGCAACATCAAGGCTTTCCGTGGCTCATCCTTTGGGCATTTTATATTTCCTCCTGCATTTCCCGCGGAGAAGAAGGTTTCTGCTGCTGCTGCTTCCGCCGCCTGGCGTTTTATTATCATCGGGAGAATACTTTCCCCGCCGTCGTCTTCTGTGCTATTTGTTTTTGTTGCCGCGGCGATTGTTCCTGTTGTCTCCTCGACTGCATCTCCTCTGCTCGCTTTCTTTTCCTGCCGCCCAAAAATGCATTTCTCAACAAGAGTTGATCGAGAGAGACAAAAATGAAAGGACAACCCATCATTAGATTTCTTTTTTTTTTGCCATTGCACTTCTTTTGTTTGTTTCTTGATCTCTCTTTCCCTGGAGAATAAAACAACCTGTCCTTAATGCACTGGGCTGCCTGCCTTTTTTTTTTTTTTTCCTTTTTTTTTCCTCAGCCTGTGACATCGGTTGCATGGTTTCTTTTACACCACCTCTGCCTTATATTTTTTTTTTTCGTCCACAACGCAATCAATATCTGCTGTAGCACATGAAGTGTAACAAAGGAGATAACTGCTTTCATCGAAGTTCAGATATGGCTTCTATTATCCCTTACGATGTGCTGCTCTTTTTCTTCACAACACAGCAGCTCAAAAATAACCCTCGTGCGCAAATATTCCGAATGGAAACTACTGATTTTTCCTTTTTCGCTGCAGTGCCATATGATAATACCTGCTGCTAAAAAAAAAAGCAGCAGAGGTTACAAAGGTGTAAATTGTCCGAATATAACTTACGTTTTAAACAAAGCTTGAAAGCATAGGGACCATAAACACAGAGGTTCGTACAGGCATTAAAAAAAGAGCCACATAGATTACCAAGACTAGCAGCTATTACTATGGTTTTACTGCGCCGTTATTATACGGCGTTGGGGAATGTTATCCGGGACATTCCTGAGGTGTTTGCGTTGAATAGTCGTTTCTTTTTTTTTTTTCTTCATGTTTGCCCACTCGAGGAAAGATAGCTTCGAAATCTCCCCCAGGAAATTATGCTCGTTGTGTTCAACGAGCACAATCTTTGCGGGGTGCATATATTCATAACTTATACTATAACAACTAAAAGATTATGCGATCTAGTGATCGAATCGATTAGCAAATAGTTGTTACCCAGAATATTGCGCTCATATTTTTCGAATACCACCCTCCCCAACGTATCAGTGGCTATGCCGTTGCACTGCTGAGTACAAGGCTGTGGGTTCAATTTCCGGCCATGACCGCCACAATTCGACGGACGCGAAATGCAGAAACGCTCTTGGTAGTTTGTATTTAGGTCCATGTTAAAAAGTCACGGTGGTCAAACTTAATCCGGAGCCCTCATAACCCTCTGAGCACTTTCGGGAAATTGAATCCCACAATTTAATTTAATTGAGATTTAGAATATTGGGAACTGATGATGCGAGTCACCAAATTTACACATTTTCAACTGCTAGCTTGTAATCGCAGCTAGTGACTACATAAAATGTTGTTTACGATAACACTTTCCACCTGATGCGAAGTGGTCAGCGTAAACTTGGCTCAGTAGCTCGCAAACTATCCAGAGACACTAAAAGGCTGGGCAATTTGTCCGGCCCTAAGAGCAAAAATTATAAGATGCGCTTGTTGTTTCCTGTACCAATGCGGAAGTGGTCGTAAAAAAAAATTACAAATATCACGGGACTTCAGTGATTCCTCCGGCCCTGGACCCATTTAGTGCGACAGCAGCACACTCTCGCAGCAGGCACCGCCATCGTCTCAAGAACAAATTATTTGCAATTCATAAAACGTCACGTTTTCGTCCGCTACAGTATTGCCTGTTGTGACCTCCGCAATACATGCACGGACGTCACCATTCTTCTAGTCCGTGTGGTGTGCAAAACGGCGCAATAATCACCAAGCGCGAAATCTCCGCCCTAGCGCATCTAGGATATGTAATCGACATGCCAAAAATCAGCGACATACTAGATTTTTTTTCAGGAAATTCCAGCTCATGCATGAGATGTTTACGCTGCGCAGGGACTTACACCGGGCTAGATGCACTGTTTAAACGCATGCGTGTGTTTACCTGAGTTTTAACTCAGTGTATAACAATGTTATCTCTGTAGTATATTGTTCTGTTTCATTTACCATGTATTAAAAAACAAAAAAGCTACTCGCCGTAGCGTAGTGGTTAGCGCGTCTGGCTCTCAAGTGCACATCGCCCCTTAGTTAGGGGCATGAGTCCAATCCGCGGACGTGGGCAGCAAAGTTTTGTTTCGCTTCGCCATGGGGCGCGGCTGAATCTTTAAAGGTGGCCCGATGACGACGACTACTTGACGACGGGTCTATATAACGGAAAGGACGAATGAACACAGCAAACCAAGTTACAAGATCTTAATTTATGTCGCAGTAAAATACAGATAGATCACTTAAGCACGCGTGTGACCCTCCCCATAAGTTTATAAGGCGTTTCCGATTTCCCAGTTCGTCCTGTTTCTATGCTCCAACGATAGGCCTATTTTCAAAATTTATTGACATGAGCAGTGAATTGGAATATGAGTGTCAGCGCAATCTCTGAAAACATACTTGTTTTCATCACTATGATCTTACAAAGGGAAGCTTGACTATAGATCAACCAAGGGCGCTTTATGAATGTCATCGTGTAAAAAGCAGGTTTTTCTAGTAGTAGAAGGGTTCTAATACGTCATTTTTGTCCCAGGTCGTCCGAACAAGCCTTGTACCAGTCTGCGCTTCGTGTGAATCCAAGGAACGCAAAAATGTTGAACAATCTCGGACAAGTCTTGGAAGCGTCCGGAGCATTCGAAGAAGCGCACGCTCACTTCACTCGGGCTATCAGGTATCCTCAACTAGCATGATTCTGTTAAGCTTCACCGGGTGCAACCTCGTCACCCCGCGTCTTCTTAAAAAAAAAGTAAACTCACGCAAAATACACACGACTTGACCGCATGAACCACTGTACTGGGTCTCACACAGGTGTTTTGAAAATACGTTTCTGTATATGCACTTGACATTATTTTGTGCTGAAGTGTTAGACAGCACTTGTAGGGAGGGGTGGGAGGCGCGTTCTCCGCCAATTCACGTCTGTTTCATTTGCACAAAGAACAAGCATTGAGCAGTGTCTCTGGCACAAAGGGCTGTGAAACGTCGCAAGCTGGCTTCTGCGATTCGTTGTTAACGACAACAACGCTTCTATGGACGGAACAGCAAGTTGTGTTCTGTTATACGACGATTAAGCACAGCGACCAGCAATAGGCTACGGTCGCGATCTGAGGGAGGGCCTCGCTGCCAACTGTAGATGCGCACATTCGTCACATTTCAGCAGCGTTAAAAGAACGTTAAAGAAAAAATGAGCTTGAGCTTGGATGCTACTATGCATTTCTGGAACACTCGAGATACTTTTACCAGGAGCGGAGGCTGGTATGCCAGAAGCGACGCAATACCAAAAGTCGTGTGTCGATGCAACTGCTAAATTTCTGTGTCTGTGTTCTCAGGCGCGCACACGCTAGCACACATACACACACTCAGGTGCGCGCTCGCACATCATTATCATCATCATCGACGCCATGGTTCGGGCGAAAATGCAGAAAGTGTGGGGCTTTCATTTCCCGCCGTCCTTGTTTTTGTCTGTCGCATTTCTCCGCAGATCAAATGCAAGAGAATGTTCCGAAACAGTAATATGTCAGGTTAACTCGATTTCGTGTTTCGTTTTAGGGTCCCTTTGAAGCAGCCATGCCTGATAATAGAAGTGCGGCATAGCGCGCAAAAAAGTACGCTGTGCCAGGTCACATGGTACTAGTATTTCCCTAAAGGCAGCGAATGCAACATCGTTTTAAGTATGACGCAAAACAATACACGTCGGCTTAAGGATAAATAGTTTATACTGCGTGGCATGATTTTGTTTCAGGGCTGAGCCTGACGACATCCGTGGCCATCTTAATTTGGGCAGGCTTTTGACAACTATGCGCCACTACGAAAAAGCTGAAGCCGCTTTCGTGAAGGTAAGAACTGGCTCTTTGTATTCACTGCTAATTTAAGGGTTCGCTGGCACTTTGTGTCAGTAAAGCCTCTGTTAATGAGGTACAGTAGAATGTGCTGATTTTGCAGTACAACGTACGTGCTCCACGCTTGAATACAAGTTTTAATGAATAATTATTTCATATTCATTCATTCTCTTCCAGCTTTAACTTCGCATAGCGTCTACATGCGTATAGGCAGACGTTAGCCAAACAAATACTGCACGACTACACGAAGTAGTCACGCAGCGCAAGGAAAATGCTGCTTTCCATGATGCAATCATATCAACTTGCCCAGCTTACCACCCTTTGCATGAGGAATAAAACTGAGCAACTTAATATATATATATATATATATATATATATATATATATAATTTCCTAAACATAGCTTGTGTAACCCTAAAAAAAGAAAAAAGCGTGCGATAACAACCCGAGCGCAAACATAAGGGAAAGGATAAGTTTCTGCCTGTCATTTTGCTTTTTCTTTGTCACGCCTATTTTGCTGCTTTCCTCTATCTCACTCTTTCGCATCCCTGTGTGGTTGTACGAAAATTGTGGTCCATGTCGCTGTAATTCTTGCGGGCTCTCTGGAAGTTTTGCCCTTGTCTTTTGTATAGGCATTGAGCCTCCTGCCAAAGCCCGAGTCCAGCCAATCCCCTAGCCTTGTGCGGGTCACTTCGAGCCACCTTCAAGTGTACCTCGACTTCGCGTTCTTGATAGCGCAAAACAGCAGTCGGGTGGATGAAGCCGACAGGGTAAGGACGCGCAAATTACGATACATATCATGTTGTCTCAACTTTTGAAAAGCTTGTGTTCCCGGCTGAATTGTTTCAATAAAAGAAAAAAACGCGTACCTGTAAATTAATTCTGCTAACGGTACGATTTCTTCCCTTTTTTTCTTTTTCCTCTTGAGTCACATAAAATGCCGTTGTGAAATTCTTCTCTAAACATATTTTCTTATGAAATATGTAGGCGTCCATCAAAGTCAATATTTTGTGCAAGCATGTTGTTCTTGGGGATATATCGTTTGCATCTATATTTGCATAGCAATTATATGGATGTATGGACACTCCAGCCGAATTTTTGCCGTCACCGTCGCCGTGATGTTCCGTGTAAACTACAAGTGCGACAAGAATTAGCAGGCCGCGCGCCGTATGCTGCGGGTTCGCGGAAAAGCGTGCGAGGGTGAGTCGAGAAGTATGGGGGCTTTTTGCGCGCTGTCTCCCCGGGCGCACATTGTTGGAGGTCACATGATCAAGCGCGCGCTAGGGGAGTAGAGCGCGCGTCTCCTCCCCTAGCCTGGCCGCGGCTACGCGCGGCTGTCCCAAGTAGGTTTTAAAAAAAGCTCTAAATTTTTTCCTAAACCTCCTTGGGCTGTCCTTGCGACTCAGTGCATACGCGGCCCGCGCAGATTATCTTGTAGATAATCTGCGGCGGGTGCCGAGATGACCGGTGGCTTAATGCACGCCGTGTTCCCGCACGCCTAGCGTTGGAGGTCGCGCAGTATAAATTTCGGAGATGCAGCGAAACGAGTGGGTAGAGCGAAGCGTTCTCTCCCCGCTGCCGGCGCCCTTCATCACGCCAACGTTGTGGCAACGAGTGCTCGCGATCACCTAGTGAGATCTGTTCATGTTTGTCTCTGAGCGCGTGACACCATGCTTCTTAATTGTATTAATACGCAAATTACATCGCCGATAACACTAAGAACCTTACTTCGTGAATTGTCTTATACTTTGCTATCGCTGTCAGTGCTTCGCCTTTCGGGAGAAACTGCGGCATTTTTTTTTTCGGTTTTTATTTCGCTCTTTCACAACCGTCTAATTTCTTTTAATGCCAGCGTTTGTGCATCTTAGTGCAGTGCACATGATTCACGTTTGTTAGCTCTTGTGGACTAAGCTCAATCATCACTCCATGAAACATATTCATAGAAAAGCTACTTTTCACATGATATCAGTACTCTGATTCCTTTTTTTTTTTTGTGCCTTTGGTGAGGTCTGGCTGGTTCCTGCGTGGTTCATCAGCCCCTGAGCAACACTTCCTAGTTATTAAATCCGCGTTTTTTTTACAGCTGTACCAGGAGGCAATCAGCCTCCGCTCAGACTTCACTGATGCCTACTTAAACAGAGGAGATTTCTTGCTTCGCATGAACAGGTAAGCTGTCAAAGCAAGTAACGAGCTTTTATCTTCTTTTTGCCTTCCAGGGTGCATCTCAATCAATTCTCTCTTCTCTAACTTTTTTTTTTCAGGACAAAGGAAGCAGAGGCTATGTACGAGAGGGCTTTAGAATTAGATGAGAACAATCCAGACTTGTACTACAACGTAAGTGTTCCAGGCAAAATCATTTTATAGAGCGGTTTCGTGTTTCCGATTTTTTACGTGCTTTCGTGCTTCAGTGCTTGGCCTCCATCGGCCCGCGAGCATGCATTCGATGGCGCACAAAGGTCGAAGGATGAGTGAGTTGGCATGAATAGATAGAGACGGGACCAGCGCGCTCCCCACAAGTGCGTGCTGATCTTGTTCCTTCATTGCCGTTTACGTTTTTGTATTCCTTTATTCCTGACAAGAAAGTAAGCTTCTTAAAGCAGAGCACGCAAATTGCATTAAACACAGTCACGTTGGATTAAGCGCCCGGGTATGTCATATTATATAGGAGTTGTTTTTCTATCTCAGAGTACAAATTCTCTTGCGTGCAAGAAAGCAGGGGCGCTATAACGTAAAATGATTCCAAACTGTTTTGATTCCAAACTCCTGACATCAAATTTACGTAACCACCGACGCAAGCATCGGGCGGTGACCCGCAGCGTTGTCTGAACAACCCAATCAAACACTCTTCTCGTTTATAGGAGGTCACCTTTGTTCGCTTTCAAAACCAATAACATTGTCCACTCTCAGCGGTTTTTCTTATCTAATTGGCTGACAAGAGGCGAGGAGCACGCTCTAGTGGAGAGGGTTTCGATGGGGCCGAGCCAGCACAGTGAAAATAGATAACCGCGTGAAGAGGGTGGTGCCGGCTTCTCCGATTGGTCCGCTTCGCCTTGCTTAGGTTGCGGTGGCTTGTCGAAAATCGCGGCGGCGTGCAACGGAAGGATAAGAATGCCGCTAAAACGGATCTTCAGCAAGGAAGAGTTGACAGCGTGATGTCGTATGATGCCGAAATGGCTCGATAACGTTTTACTGCCACGCAAAAAGGTTTATCATGCGCAAATAAATACA
This sequence comes from Dermacentor silvarum, assembly GCF_013339745.2. Taxonomy (NCBI): domain Eukaryota; kingdom Metazoa; phylum Arthropoda; class Arachnida; order Ixodida; family Ixodidae; genus Dermacentor; species Dermacentor silvarum. Next base: position 70,112,861 of record NC_051154.1, on the reverse strand, counting down.
TGCTCACCGGCTGGTGCGAGTAGCGAGGGCCTGAGCTATCGGCGGGCAGCCATCTTTTATTCCTTTCGGAACGCGGCAGTCTGTGGCTATTCAGAAAAATTTTCAGTTTTGTTCGGCATATTAATGCATTTTTTTCGCGTACACGTCACTTTGACGTGGTGAGTTTTCGCGGTTTTGTGACGTCGCGTGACAGTCAGGCGAAGTGGGCGTAGCCAGAAAACATTGGACCAATAGCAGAGGGCTAATGTTGAAGAGGCGTCGAATCAGAAATTATTATTTTTCTTTTGTGCGGTTTAATCATGCATAATCAGTGTGTACGCGTTATATCAGATGGGGAGCTATCGCGGTTTTCGTGACGTCGCGTGACAGACAGGCGAAGTTGGGAGTGGCCCGAAAATGTTTTGACCAATCGTGGAGGCTGATTGCAGAAATGGGAATCAAAACAGTTTGGAATCATTTTACGTTATAGCGCCCCAGGGCTATTTCCACGACGTGTCTTCGGTTTTTTAATGTATTGTGAGACGTTGATTCAGTGCAAAGATTTCAATTAAAGATAGCATTTCTCACTATCTTTCTCTCTCTCTTCAATGACAAATAAATGAAAAAGTACTCGTTTGTTTAGACTCAGCTGCACGGTAAAAAAACCACAGGTAGTCAAAATTATTCCGCAGACAGACTGGATGGCTACGGGATACAATAAGGCGTCCCCAATAGCCCACTGTGCCGCTTTATAGTTCTCTGTGCAGTAATACAAATTTTAGCGCAAGTATAACTGTCATGAAGACGTGACTTCACAGACTATAATAATTATACTCTTTAATTGCGAACTTGATGGCTTATGGCAGATGTCGCTTTCGCATCATCTAAGCTAATGACCTTAATCTGTCAAATCATTTAACGTCATAATAAAGAAGGCAAGTATCGCAGATACCTTGGTGTGCATTAAGAAAAACAGATTAAATTGGTGTGTCTCGAAAGTTACGCTTTCATAGTCAGTTTGAATTAGTCTGCCTGCAATAGTTGGCCAGGCGCGTCCATTTGCAAGCATAAATTCTGTTACCTCCCCAGTACGCACAGGGTTGTCAACTTCTAGGAGAAGTACTTCATTAATATTCATGCACTTAAATGAGCTTTCATTGTGAATTAAATTTCCATAAAATGGAATAAATTTTGAACTTATAAAAACACTAATCAGGTGTTTTTATAAAACGCAGGGAAGTTCGAAACATTAAAAAAAGTGTTTAATTATGAAAGTGTATTCTGAGGCAATTCTGAAGGTTCGCTTTGATTAAAGTTATGTTTAGCGTCCCAAAGCAGCACAGTGAACTTTTGAAACTCAATTATACGTTTGTGGAAGTTAATTATGATATATGGAATTTTCTGGCGCAAGGGCCACTGATGGCCAAAAAGCGCCAAGATTTGTGTAAATTACTCCTGCAAACTGTGTTCGACGAGCAAATCAATATGGATGCATATACGTTGTTTTCTGGCAGCTAAAGCTTTCTCTATGGGGCCTTGCGCCCCGTAGCCAGCAGGACCTTACGATAATGTTATCCCATCCATCCATCCAAAGCTTTCTCTAGAAATCTTTTGGCACATTAACCTTGAAGAGGGACTATCTGTCAGCGAACAAAGTTAATATGGGACGTTAGCCGTTTTAAAATATCGGCTGCACTTGGTATAATGAATCTGCACGCCTTCCGCAGCTGGGTGTCATCCTCATGGACCAAGGCCGCAATGATGAAGCTATGACTCTGTTTAACCGCGCGCTGGAGCTTGATCCTGACCACGAGGTACGTTGATTTAAACTCTGTTGCGCACTGATTTTGTTCTGTTGTTTATCATCAGATGGCTTATTATCAGTTCTTCGTATGACTGCCTTTATTTTCGCATGCCTTTTCGCCCCTAAAGTTGAAATGGTACAACTATATTCTACCCATAATGCACTTCACTGACACACCATGACAATTCTTAAGAAGCGCAGAGTACTCTTCAGTCGAAGAGCGGCGCTGCGCTCAACTCGGTGTAGTGGAGGAAGAGCTTCGAGTTGAGGATCGTTTGGGAATATCAGGGACATCCTCGTTTTCTTTTTTTCACCGTCACCGTATAACGCGCGCTACAATATGTACCAGAGTTACTCAGAAAGTATTTTTTTATTGGCTAAGAAAAAAAAATGAACATATTTTTAAGATATGTTTCTGACGTCGACGCTTCTTAACCTGCTTTTCTACGTATAATCGAAATTGCTAAAATGAGTGATTTATTCTCATGACATTGGAAATGTTGGCAACGGTTGTGTCGCCGGCTTCTTCTCAAACCACAGGTTGTCTGGTGAGCTAAGGATGATAATGCGAGGTGATATGAAAAACAAACAAACAAACAAACGCTCTGACAATAAAGCCTATTTCGTAAGCATGCTTAAACAACAGCAGCCAATACAGAAAAGAAACCAGCACACTAATCAGTCTAACACCCACACAGAATGCTGCTACATAGCAGTAATACACAAGGGCATACATAGATACAATGTCACTTTCACTAACGAAGGTTATTAAAGGTTTCGGAGCTGATCGCTGTAACGATGCGTTATTCCATGGTTCAAGCAAATTTTCTATGCTGAAAGGACGATTATCGAGGGTCATCAATGTTGCCCTCAAAGCAAATCTTTGCTGTTCGAAGTTAGGATAGCTTAATAAAACGTATTCTATGTTCTCCTATGAATGGCCGCTCCCGCAACAAGGAATATCTGAACGACGTATACGATACAAAAAGCTATCTGTATACGCCGCTTCTTACCTGATGCGATGAAGGAGAGAGTATATGCCACGGCCCGCATCAGCAGAGATCGTAAACTGTAGACGGGAGTCAACTCAATACAGAAGACTGTTTATAGAATTGGCGTCAATTATTAAAGCATTTGTATTAGCAGGGCGTTAATTTCACAAGTGGCACTTCAAGCAGTGCCACTTGTGGAAAATACCAGTGGTCAACGAGGTCGTTGGTGTCTTCGTGTTTCAGACTTTTTTTTTTTTTTGCAGAAATAAAATTGCCGTTCGCGGAAAGCTTCAAAATGTGGCGAAATTTAAATCGTCAGCCCTCACGTACTTCCTCTTGGACCGCATACACCAAGTCCTTGTTGACCGAAATGGTTGATGGTCAGCCACTTCCCACCTCCGAGCGAACATTTTCGCGTACACCATTGACATTCTCACCGCATCTTGTTATACAGGGTGTTTCATTTTAGCTGCACCAAATCTTTAAAAATAGCCTGTGGCAGATAGCACAATTATGATCCTTGATCTAAACTACGCGATGAGGCGGCCATTACTTCCACGAGAAATCAAAACGCCTGAGTAATTAGCATAATTACGCTAATTAACTTTTTAATTAATGTTTTTACTGCACATCTTTCAATCTACGAATTATAGCCGCTGAGTTCGCAAGGCGTATCCACTTGGAACGAATTCTCAGGACTGAACCAGTTTCGAGATAATAATTTTCAACGTGTCCGACGAAATGCATGGGCTTTCCAGTTAACTTTGTGCTTCAATGCATAAAACAGCGTTTTTCTCAAAAAGTTAACTGGAACGCCCATACATTTCGTCGGACACGTTAAAAATTAATATCTCGAAACTGGTTCAGTCCTGAGAATTCGTTCCAAGTGGATACGCCTTGCGAACTCAGCGGCTATAATTCGTAGATTGAAAGATGTGCCGTAAAATCATTAATTAAAAAGTTAACTAGCGTAATTATGCTAATTAATCAATTAGGCGTTTTGATTTCTCGTGGAAGTAATGGCCGCCGCATCGAGTAGTTTAGATCAAGGATTATAATTGTGCTATCTGCCACAGGCAATTTTTAAAATTTGGTGCAGCTAAAATGAAACACCCTGTATATTAGCATCCAGGATGCTTTATGCCCTTTACAAATTGATGGCAATTTTTGACGCACTAATATTTCATTCATAAAAAAGTGAGAAAGTAAAAAAGGTGTAGATGTTTGTGTAGGTGTGTGTGGGGGGGGGGGGGTGAAGGGAAAGGGGGAGGGGGCACTACAGATGAAACTTCAGAGGAGGCGAGCCCCTGTGCACCTTCGAGCATAATGAACACAGTGAATTTCTCTATTGCAGTATCCGATCAGCTCAAAAAAGGCGTTTGTGATTAACCATTTGCATGAGTCACTACAGGGTGCCACTGTTGTAATATTTCCAGATGGCGCAAACTTTCTCAATGCGCAGCTTAAATATATGCAGCATACTATATTCCTACTCTTCGCAATAAGAATTTTTAGTCAGTGGTACCGAACGCACGATGACAGTGTAGACAGTGAAATATTGTTCCGTAAGATAAGAAGGAATCATAAACTTATTACATTGCATCTGGGAGAGCAATTATTTCATTTCTTTTTTTTTTCACTGAAAGTAAATCGCAATATCCCTTTATATTTCCAGCATGCCCTTCTCAACTCTGCCTTGTTGCTTCAGGAAGCAGGATCTGCAAGTCAGAAGAAAGTGGCCAATGAAAGGTGACTAACCTTCAAAATGCGCCCTAGCTGACTTCCTTGCTCCTTTAGTATATTGTATGACATTTCAGTCTGCATGAATCACACGAATTGGCGAGCTTGCTTTCTCTTTTGTTTAGCTGTCCAGTCGCATTTCAAAGAACCCTCAAGTAAAAAATTGTCAACCTGGCCTCCGACTTTCTCTATACGTTTTCTTTACTGCTTTTTTTTTTCATTCTTTCTTTTCTTTCATTCTTTCCTTTTTTACGAAAAGGAGAATTAATCATCAAGAATTCCTAAATTTATCATTCTCCTTAGCCTCCCGTGTTCATGGGAGCAAGGCCATTATGCGTCTTTCTTTCTCTTCTTTTTTCATGCAATTCAACAACGCAGTCGGTCTCAATTTCTGTTCGCAGCAGCGCACTTCAGCAGGTCAAGACGCAGCACTAGTGAAGGCACACTGCACGGCTGCAATCACCACCATTTCCTTAAGTTGTCTGTTGGAAATGAATTCAATCGATGTTGCGCGAATATTTAAGCATACACATATCTCAACTAGAAGACTTCGCCGCCATGCGTTCGCTGCAGAAGATACAGCATGCATATAGTTCATCTATAATGTTAGGCTCCAAACATTTCTAGCTTCCGAATGTCATCCGGAAAGCATTATCTTATCACAAAACCTGTAAAAATGGCAAACGGTGCATAAATTTGTCTTTGCCTCCTTGGCAAAGCCCTGAACCAACCACAGATCTAGAGTTCTTTGAGTAAAAAATTACGACATTGAAGCATGTCTGGGCCTAGCCTTGCTCTCTTACATTCGCCCGCTGTGCTTAATTTTAACTAAGATAAATTACTTGTAGTGTAAAACAACAGCGTCAAATGTGCACCATGCACGTACCAATTGTGTTGAGCGCCGCTTCCAGTGAGCTGTCCAGCCAGCGAAAATTGCCATACTGTCGCGTCGCATCGTCTTTGCGAGGAACTTAGCGTTATTGCCCCCTAAAGCATTTCGCATGCTTTGTTTTCAGGTTGGAGAAAGTCGTCCACAGTGGAAAGAGAGACGAACGGGCCTACTTTCATCTGGCCATGCTGGCGCTTGACAAAAAAGATCCAGTCGCCGCTGAGAACTGGCTGCGCAAGGCTGTACTGGTGAGCTCAAATACCATCTGGCTGTACACGATACTTGTCCTTGGAAATCGCATGGCGACATTGTTCCACGATGCCGCGTTCTCATTAGAAGTGCGCGAGTATTCGGAATTTTGAACACGAATTGAGTAGTCCTTCTTGCTATTCGATTCATGTTTTATAGATGAATACAAACAGAGGACTTGTCATCGCCGTTTGTTGGCGACGGCTACTCCTTTTCACTTGGTTAATAACATAGGTAAAAAATAAAGAGAAGTGTAAATTATTTCATTATATAATACTTAATAAACAAATTAGAGCATGTAACACACTAAAAGTAAACGTCTCTTACGAAAAGTTGTCATTGAAACAAAGTCCGCGGATGTCTGGGCTACACAGTTTTTAGGTGCACAAATGAAAGACACACGGTGCAGGAGAGTCAATATTCGTCACAAATGTCACCGCCTTCAATGTAGCACTGAAATGATTTCACCGCTTTGTAATGTACTTTTAATGGCCATGGGCCTAACACCTTGGCAAGTGAAAAAGGCCGATGTGAGTCAATTAAGCGCAGTTCTTGTTCGAGGCCCTATGTGTATTGGGCTTGGGACAGTCGAGTAATAGGCGATATACGTCCTTCTCGTCGTGGCCGCACGAACACGTAGCAGAGGACACACGCTTAACTCGAAATAGGGAGCACTTTGCGTAGGCAGTTCCGAGGCGAATACAACGTAAGAGGGTGTCGACGCATCGCGGAAGCTGAGGATCTAGCTGGTGCTAAGGATGTGGGTCAATTTCATATAAGATTTATTCACTTGTGCTCTCTGTGAACCAGTTCTACGCACACAGTTCACTCTTGAGGCCTCGTAATGTTCACCGTGTGTCGGACTGGGACATGGGAACAAGGCGGGTTTCCGAAAGGTCATTCGATTCGATTCACCATTCGAAATTGTCAAATATTCGCTTCTGTTCGACTAAGGTATAACACCACTCATGGAGTTTCGACGGAGAGAGATCGATATAGGTGAAAATGTTTCCGACTGACTCTGCTGCAGGAGAGCCGGTAACAAAGAGCGGTTGTTTCTAATTAGAAGCTCCTCTTTCGACCGGGCGTCCTGTTGTAAACGTCACTACATGGAATGTATCATATAATGTAAACGAGCCTAATTTTTTACCGAGCCAACTCCACACGAGCTTTGTATTTCGTTTTGTTTAGAAATAAAAAAGTATTCGATAATCGATTTCATATTTGAAGGACATCTTTCTCGATTATTCGTATTCTATTTGATTAGGAAATTTTGCTAATCGAACCTCTGTCGTTTTAACAGTGAAGCTGTTTATGCCAGCCGTAATTTGTGGTTTGTGGTTCGTATCAAGAAACTATCAAGAAATAAAAGAAAATAAACTTTCTTGCCGACGTGGAATTCGAGCTTGCCTACCCACGGTCTCAAGGCGAGCGTGGGTGCGCGGCCTTGGGTCCGTGGCCACGCTTGCAGAACATGCATTTATGCGAACCATATGATTGCGTTCGAGCGTCGTCGTCTTCTTTGTCCACAGCTGGCGCGTTCGCACGGTCGTGCTCTGCGAGGTGAAGAAGAGGCTTTGCGCGCTATGCTCGGGAGAGAGATAAAGAAAATGAGAGCGAGAGAGAGAGACGCATTCGCGGAGCGAGTCTGCTGGAAAGCGTTGTCGGCATCACAACGCAGTGGAACGCGGTGTCGGCATTGCAACGCGGTGTCGGTGTTGCAGGCTGCGCTATGCAACGCGCAGTGACGGCCGTAAGTCCGAGACGCGCGAAAAGAAATTGTCATCATCTCATCATCATGAGTAATAAGATGAAAAGTTCGCGCGCACTTCCGGAAAATGCTGGGCTACGATCGCCCGTCTTCGCTGTTTCAAGCGTTGCGCGGCCGAGTGCAAGGTTAAGCGTTTTTTCTGAAACACCGCCCATGGCCTCGGCATCATGCGTGTACATGCACAGGTGTTCGTAATAAACCTCTTTAAGACTAGGACCAAAACGGCATCAGCACATACGGTAAAAAAAAAATCATAAACGAGAAGACGGGAGCTATCGCTACTTCATATATATTATCAGCTCATTCATGTTTATAGCCGCAGATCTATATACCCCCGAGATTACGGAAGCGTCACTATTCAGCAGATACTTGTTAAAAGTAGTGTGCTTATTGGATTTCATTTATTTGTATACATCATGAAGATGTGGGCAGGCCCAATTTATTATAAATAATCAAAATTGAAATATTGAAATAATGAAATTATAAATGAAATGAAAATCGATAGTTCACCGGGCGCTGCAGTGGGCCTCTTCGATTATCCGTCCCTGACAGTCCCGAGCTGTCTGACACGCTGCATACGCAATGCTCATTGGCTGAAAGCACCGCCTCGGGCAGTCCGGGATTGTGAGAAGCGGATAATAGAAGAGGCCCAGTGACCGCAGGTGCCAAACTTACTACCTTTCAAGCCGAAGCCGCTGAACGTTTGTAGTTTTGGCTGATGGACGACTGGTCGCCCACCGACTGGGGACAGTCTTTCTGATAAGGACACGTCATAAGAAAAGGGCATCAAACTCGCACCTATTTGCCATTAAATATAGGAAAGTGGGGCTCACGGTACGGAACTGCTCGCATGTGTGCTTTCATGCGCCATTTAGCCGTACATAGTGAAAACAAAGGTGTCAGCTCTTAAGCGTTGTCGTACCCGCCGGATCATATGTCATCTGTAGCCACGCAAATGCTAATATGATGTTACCTGAAATGAGCAAGCCTTTTCATGAACAGTCATTGACCTATTGTTGGGAAACCATGAATACGAAACGCGGTGTCTGCTAACAAGACTCGATTTATTTCTAGTTCTCTTCCTCCTTTACTAAGTTTTATTCACGTATCTATTTTTTTCAAGCATAATTTTTTATAATGTTTTTCACTTATATGTGACATTCGATGGCTCTCACTTTGTTTTACAAATACTTGGCTTCCCGACTTCGCAGAAAACGCTGGTAGCATTAGCGCAAAGTTCTCCTTTGGTGTTAAACATGCACGCACAACATTACCCTCCGCTTGCCGTAAGACGGTGGGTGAAACCCAGACGCTTTAATTGTCCTCTTCGCGCTAGACTAATGCAGACACCCATGCGAAAGCGCTGACCTCGAATACTTCGAGTGTCCGCCCACGCCGTGTGGTCGCAGCGTCGCAGTGTTTGGCCAACAAAGTGTCACCGAAATGAGAGTCTCATTATGGCAATGTGTGACTTGCGCGAGACACGCCTGAGCTGAGCGTCGCGCAGCGCCATGTGCAGTTCCTAGCTCTTAATGAAGCGAGAAGGACGCGACAGTGTCCATCTAGACACTTTTATTGTTGTCGCCGTCTCTCACAGTTAACTCAGACTCTCGCAATTTCGAGGTCTCCGACTGGACGTGTACATATTGCGTAATCCGTTACCAAAACATGAACAGGGTCTGCCGCTGCCCTCTGTTCCCGCAGGTTCTCGTTCAACTCGCGTGTCCTGTATTATCAGTATAATATATATATATATATATATATATATATATATATATAAGTAAAAATCAGGAACCTCCCAAAGATGCGAGCATCTACGCTTGTGCCTTATATAAAAGACGTAAATGAAGAGATGTAACCGCATACGCGTGTCAACGTACATCCACGCACAATTTGTATACGCAGTTTTTTGTTTTATGAACAAACACTGGAAATAAGGGAAGAAAAATAAACGCGTTGGGCATGTAACGCATCTTTTAGCGGCAAGCAATTAAGTGCGGCCGTCCTGTCCTCCCTTTACAAACACGGGGAGAAAGCGAGCGAGCGAGCGACACGGTGTGGCATGTACGGTGGGCAAAGGAAAGAAGATGAGAATGTAATCTTCTCCCGCCCTTCTTTCTGTTTCTTCTACCTACTTATTTCTCGTGCCATTATGATGCCCGAGGCGTGTTTTATCCTAGAAGAATGTACTCCAGGTCGCGCGGAATGGTTATTTTCTTCCTGTCTTTTATTATTATTATTATTATTATTATTATTATTATTATTATTATTATTATTATTATTATTATTATTATTATTATTATTATTATTATTATTATTATTATTATTATTATTATTATTATTATTATTCCACGCTGTAGTTTCTCCTTGCGTTACCTAGGTAGCGACGGCGTCTCAGTGGCGCGTTTATGCAAGATACATGAGCCGCCGTGTTACGTCAACCTTGCGCTCAGTTCATATTGCATTGCGTGTCGCGCGGGATGAAAGCATGGTGCGGTGCGATGGTCTGCTTTTTCTTCTTCTTTTGGTCGACTCGCACCGACACGTGTAACATCACAAATAAATGTGCATGCATTATTGCTTGGCCATCTCATGGCAGAAAAAAAAAGTAAAGAAAGAAGGTTTAGATTTGTCAACACGAAAAACGCGAGCTGAGCTGAAGCACCATGAAAAAGAAGCAGCCTATAGCTGAATGCACGCAACTTTTTTAGACAGCAGGAATTATTTCGGTGCGTTTCTGCGAATGTCCTGGGCCATCGGTGGCATCTTAGTTTTGCACGAAGCGCTCAATATTCGAGAACGCGCGACACCTCACGCGGGTCATACTATAAGACGAGCTCCAGAAAGCCAACATTACCAGATAAAGAGAGAGAAAAAGAAAGGGTGAAGGCAGAGTTGCCGACCAGAAAAGCGTCTGGTTGGCTGCTCTACGCTGGAAGAGGGGAACAGGAGACTAGAAATAAGAAAGAGAGAGATAGGAATGCAGTGAATGTGTGCACGTGCGCGGACAGCATCACGCCAGTCAAAGTCGTTCGCACAACTCAGTCGTTTTTCAAAAAAGCTTAAAAATGCCTTCACTGCCTTCTGAGCCGATGATCGGTGGGGGCGGTGTTCTAGTGAGCTCTGTATGATCAATGGACGATCGAAACCAGGCGCAGAAATTTAATTATGCAGTCTGTTTATTTCCAATCTGGAGCTGTTGTCACGGAATAAAGCATCTCTATAGAGACCTGTGAACAATTACTGGCCTTAGCGACGCGCACGGCCGATTCGAATGGTTTCGAAGAATGGCACTCAAACTCGCTAATAAAGTGGACATGAGTTCGCACTGCTTACATTGTTATGCTACGTTTACAACACCGACGTTACCGTTAGAGCTCAGTACAATTTGATGCTTTCTCTGTTTTGTTTTTCTTGTTTCTTTCTTTCTTTCTTTCTTTCTTTCTTTCTTTCTTTCTTTCTTTCTTTCTTTCTTTCTTTCTTTCTTTGTTATTTCTTTGTTTAAAGTGTATCGCTCATAGAGGAATGCAATGTCTTTAGTTCCACGCCCAAGGATAACTTCGTATTCTGTCTAAACCTATCACTGTATGCTTAGAAACCCTTCTCTTCTGCCTCTTTGCAATCTATCTGCTCTATATATGACTAGATATGTCAAAGTCCTCTTTCTGTTGACTGACAATATGGAAACAAAAGTCGCCTGTGATTCAATTTCATCAAAACATTAATTGTTCACTAATAAACTGCAACGCCGCTTCGTTTTTTAGAATGTTATCCCTGCCATTTTCAATACTACTATGCGTTAGGTTTCGTGTTTTACCCAGTGTCTTTAGATAATTCCAAAACTTTCTTGGGGTCCTCTTATCGTTCCTTCGAATCTCTACCAACCACCTATCACTTTAAAAGTTCATCTTTTCTTCCAATAACTTGTGGGCTATTCTTCAGCCTTCTCTAGTCTTCCCATTTCTCTCTCATTTTTTATTGTGTTGCGCTTAGTATTACACAAACGGAAGAAATAAAGAACGAATATAAAGGAACAAAAAGTGGGCGTACGCGGCGCAAACTACCAACTCGTTTAATATTGTTAGAAAACAAGCTTATATACATATACGCGTTATATTCGTTCTTTAGTTCTTCCGTCTGTGTAATACTAAGTGCAACACAATCATGAACGTCCACCAACTAGTCCCATTCATCGCTTTACTAAACTCTCTCATTTACTCTAGCGGCTTATTTATTCTTTTTTGCGCCTTTCCGTGTTTCGTCCATGCTTTTTTTTTTCTTAGTGGTTTAAAACTGCATTCTTTACATTCATATCCCACACAGATTTTGACTTACTTTTGGCCGTACGATGATTTTCAGTTACTATGGAATTAATCTCTCCTGAACTACCGCTGTTACCAACGTCCGTGATTTCTTTGAGGCTTCCTTCAGACGCTTTTTAATTCAGTTTGCTATTGTCGTTAAACGTCTGTCACTCGTGTACTGGATATTCATACTTCGCGTCTGCACAACACATTCATATTTCTCCTTGTTTCTCCTTCTCATTTGCTCCTTCACGATATGCGTTGAGGGCAAGTGTCAACGGAATGTGCCCTTTATGCTGCCACCCGCTACGCCTGGACGATGACTAGTGCTCCACACCAACCCACATGCAGGGCCGCATTTCCTTTTTTATGTGCTGAATTCATTTCTTCTAAAGCGGCAGGCTCAAGCAAACTGCCCCGAAGAACGGACTAAAATATTTGCATTCAGTAATGCGTAGCAAATCTGAAATTTCCGCGTTCAGAATTTTTTAAATAATAATAATGGACCGCATCATACACATTCTACTTGGCCTGTCTCTCTCATTCTCTATTTCGGGGCAAAATCGAGGGTCAGTGAACTGTTTGGTTGTGGGTTACACATTACTTCTGTGCTGAGAGGACCTCATGCTTATTATGTTTCCTCTAGCCGTCTTATTCATTCAGCGTACCCGCTCTTTCAAGATTATGATCTGCAGGGTGGCATAGAGCTCAGAACTAGCGACGATGGACGGCGCGTTAGTGTCAGCAGTTCCGAGTTTTTCATTCTTAACTCTTCAATTCAGGTACTTAACTCATCTTCTAGTGTGGCAGCGAGGGCTTGACACATTTTAGCTTCGTTTACAAAAACTCGACACGACCGAGTCGAGTCAGAAGTTGAGCTGACACAGCCCGACCGGACTACGCTTACATGCATCTTGCCAAGTCAGTTGGGTGAGCCTATATAGCTCCCTTTACCTTAAAGGAGCCATATACAGTAACTCTATAGGCGAGTCAACCTACCCCTTGCAGGCGGGTTGACCGAACACGCCTCGACGCTCACTCGGCCGGACCCGCTAGCATTTACGTAAACCCAACGACCAGTTTTCAACCCGATGAGACGTCTCCACCAAATTTTATCCGGTTCGTGTAAACGTAGCTTTTGTTCAAATGTTATCAAGACCATGTACACGTCCTATAGCTGGTGGTAGTGGGGTGAAAACTGCCATGTGAATTTCTTTCAACAAAACGGAGACTCACCCAGGAATGGCAGCTGCACTACAAAAGAGAGTACTACACAAATAATTGACTGTCTGTATTAGAGGTCTCTTGATCGCTTGTGTTCTTGATGGTCTTTCGTAACCATACTGCGCCATATCATCAGCGAAGTCATTTGAGTTCCCAGCCTTGGTTTATTGGGCCACTGTCCAAGCAACCCTTTCGTAATGGTTATCCGTTTTCTTTGTTTTCGAAGGAAAGCACAGAGTTGCAAGCATTTTACCCCACCCCGCGAAGATTTAAAAAAAAAATCACTTCGACGTCTGTAATTACAACATGAAAACCAGTCACACGCTCACCTTAACAACCCGTAGCGAGCAAGGGAACGTCTTCTGGAAGGATCAGTTGCTCAATACTGTCTGTCTGAGACACTTTGACGCTAGCTAATCTCTTCAAGCATCCTCTCAGATTGCGGCGCTGAATAAAAAAAAATAATAAAAAAAGTTAAGAAGGAATCCTCAAATTGCGAGAACTTGCGCGTGGAAAAGCCGCACTATTTTCGCACGTTCTCGATGCCCTTGTCTCGACGTTTGTTCATTTTCTCATTTCCACTGAAGGCATCTATGCTCTGTGGCAAAAACGTACATGCTCCAAAAGAACAATCTCTAGGCTATCGCGCAGCATCCGTGTATTTAGCCAACGAGATACTAGTTGCTTCAGAAATAAGGTGAATTGCATCAATGTGCCGCGGCTCAAAAATTCATGCATAGTTTACATTAATTTTCGCTACAAACACGCCACCCAGACTCCTTTTTTAATAGATTCTCTCTGACCACTCCACCCCAAGGAAATCAGGTTCCAGTTCAGTTTTGGTGCGGGGATGTTCCATTAAAACAGCTCTAACTGCCCGTAACTGCGTTCTCACTTCACGGCGTTCGTAAGCAGGCGTAAATTGTGCATCGGCACACCATCACAACCTCCGCTTATTAATAGATCAAGCCATTTACACGACGCCAGATTCAGCTGGAATGCTCCTGCGTGCTGCAACCAGACGGCCACAGTCACAAGAATGTCTCAGAGACTCCCTACAGGGCCTATTTTCTCTAATAGGTAACTACGGTAACAATAGTGATAACTTGAAAACTTGCCCTTTTATATATCTTTCAAACGACAGCTACCTGGGCATTGCCATTATGCCCTCTGGACTATTGGAGCCCGCGTGAGCACTTCCTCAAACGCACTAAGGCTTGTACACACGCGCAGCAGGGCAGAAAGGACGTTGTTTAGCGCCCTGATGGAAAGGTTCATTAGCTGGGATTGTTAAGCGTCGATCGAAAGTTTTTCGGTAGTTCGCTTCGTTTCCATTGCTTTGAGATGTTGCATGTCGCACTGAAAGATAGTCGCTAGTGAGTATGCAAGGCATATCGAATTCTGAGGATGGCACCAGTTTCACAATATCCGCCGTCAAATTCGCGGTAAAAAATGCGCTGTTGTTTTTTTAAGAAATCGCTTCACAAAAGTAACTGGAACGCCAATGCACTTCGTCGGACACATTGAAAATTAATATCTCGAAACTGGCGTAGTCCTGAAAATTCGTTCTAAGTCGATATGCCTTGCATACTCACTAGCTAAAATTCGTAGATTTAATAATGCGCCGTAAAGTAATTGATAAAAAGGTAATTAGCGTAATTATGTAAATTATTCAATTAAATATTTTGATTTCTCGTAGAAGTAATGGCCACGTCATCAAGAAATTTAGATCAAGGGTTAGAATTGTGCTATCTGCCACAGATAACTTTCAAAAATATTGGTGCAGCTAAAAAAAAACACTGTATTTATCTGGCTGATTTTCATGGTTACCACCGCTTTTCTCCACCTAATTCTCTTGTGTTTATCTGTACAATCTCGAATTTTCGCATGACCTCCCTATCGTTGTTACATTCCCAGGTGCAGCCCAAGCTGCGAAGCGCTCTCTTCAACTTGGCGTTGCTCTTGTCGGAGCAGCAACGACCTATGGAAGCCATGAGGTTCCTGAAAGATCTCCTAAAGGTTAGATGTCCTTTCCACATCTGTGCTTTGGCATCTCTTCGCTACGCTGCTGAATTGTTTCACAGGGGTCTTTTTCGAAACAGCTGCGAGTCGGAAACCTCAGTAGATGCTTTAACAACGCATGGGACCTTGGACTGTTCAACGTAACTTGAATCTCTCAAATCATATTTTCGCACTTATGATCTACCGTGAATGTTTTTGTGTAGTTTTTATTTTATGCCGCTTTACCATTACCG
Source organism: Dermacentor silvarum (assembly GCF_013339745.2). Taxonomy (NCBI): domain Eukaryota; kingdom Metazoa; phylum Arthropoda; class Arachnida; order Ixodida; family Ixodidae; genus Dermacentor; species Dermacentor silvarum. The sequence continues at coordinate 70,097,654 of NC_051154.1, read as the reverse complement.
CTTGTTTCGTGTAGCTTTCTGTCGTATCATTCTTATGGCGTCTGTTAAGCTTCCAACTTCTCTCATTTTTGCGTCACGCCTTACTTTCGTTTGTTATTTTTTGTAGCATTACGCATCGTGCTTTTTTTTAACGTTCTATTCGGGGAAGAAAGCTTGCTCATTCGCTTCTTCAAACCAGTCCTAGCGAAAAACGCTCTCACTACAGTTTTTCACGTAAGACAGTGCACGACATAACGAGAGGCAACCCGTTCCCCCGAAATCGAGGGGTGTTCCGGTAGCCACGTGCGCACACAAAAGGCTGGCACGTAAGCCGCCCAAGCCGAGGCGTGCGACATGGTAGCAACGGGGCTTTGTCGGCAGCGGCCGCGGGGTCGCGGAGTCCCTACTGGCCCGCGCCGACGCTGCATATGTTCTCGCGCATTCAGGCTTACTGGAGCGTTTCTTTGTTTCCACTCCCTCCCCCACTCCATTTGCTTCCCTTTGTCCAGTACCACCCGAACCACATCAAGGGCTTAGTACTGCTCGGAGACATCAACGTCAATCACCTCAAGGATTTGGAGGCAGCCGAAGAGGTGAGTCTCGAAGATTAGCGGCTCCGGCCCTGGGTGCCTAATCCCGCGCAAACAGAAGGCAGCGCAACTGAGGCGGCGAGGACGGAACGCCGTACGGGACGTCCAATCAAACAAAGCAAATCCCCGCCAGCACTGTCACAGGCACGCTCGCGAAAGAGTGGAATGCATCACAGCGCGAGCGGGGCACTTCCCTCGCCCCGCACTGCCCCTGCTTATCCGCTGCTGGTGACGCGCGGCCACTCTACTACGTGTCTGCCCCGAGGCCCGGCAATCTTTACCGTCAGCGTGAAATTCCCGCCGAAGAACTTTTTTTCTTCTCCCTTTTTTGGGGGCAAAGCTATATCATTACGCAAAGCAGCCGGGGTGTGAAGTGACAGATGTAAGACAGGGAAATGATTCGTAGCACAATAAATAGATAACAAATAGAAGAAAAGTGTCTTTTTTTGCCGCAAGGTTATAATTGAAAAGTTGACGTACTTCTCAAACACAACTGTTGTTATATATATAAACCGCTTCATACGCGCGTCTACTTCACTGTGAATATTTACCCGGACCCAGAATCGCTTTTTTCTGGTATATATATATATATATATATATATATATATATATATATATATATATATATATATATATATACGCTTTCACAAGTCTGCGTTTTCTTGCATGCCTCCCAATATGTATTTATGTTGAGTAAGCGCTTGTCACTTGGCCAAACATTTTTAGACTCGAAGGCGAAGATCGCTGCAAGCCGCGACAGCTTTTATTGCGATAGCAAATATATGGACACTCCAAAGCAGATTTCTGCCATCGGCGTCACTGTCGTCGTCGCCGTCGCCGTGAGGTTCCGTATGACGTCAATGGAGATGAAATCGTCGCTGCGCGCCGCCGAACGCTGTATGTGCGAGTGAAAGGGCGCGAGGGACGCGCGCTTTCACGGGGAGTGAACCCACGGCGGAGAACAAACGCGCGTTCTGCACCGTGCTCCCTTAAGGGCTGCAAAAGTAGGCGTCTCTTTCCTCCTTTACAATCACCATATATATAGAGCAAACGCGCCCTCTTCCGACGCGCGAAATGCCGTGGTTGGGGGAGGGAGGGGGAGGGAAGGGAGGCGACGTTTAGCTGCGGCACCAAGTGCCTATTTATATCAGAGGCTCCGGCAACAGTCACCAACGCCGCACGCATTTTGTGCGAACGCGGGCAAAACGCCGACGGCGTCGACAACAGTTCTGCGTGTTGCCGGTGCTGCTGCATGTCCAAGTTTATACAGCTGATAAAGCTACTATCATTACTCCGTATAGCTCTCTACAAAATTGCTATCGCAATTGATGCTTCGCCTTTCAGATGAAACTGCGACAACTTTTTTGTTGTATTTTTCTTTCTTTCCTGAACAAATATCGCTAAACAAATATTGCTGAGCACACATAATGTGGTTACAAAGAATCGCGAACTAGCTGCATAGTAACCGGATCTCAACTGAGCATTTGAGCTGAGCAGCTGATTATGCTCCTAAAGGGTTTCGTCGCGTTCCAAAATATAAGACGTTCATCGTCATGCTCTGGTGCTTAGATAAACATGTAGCGCTCTTAGCCTGCGTACTACCAGCAACAGTAGAAGTGGAAGCACTTGCGCATGCCGGTTTCAAATATCACACAGGACTTTTTGTAAAGGGTGCTCTGCCGCATGCCTTATCTTAATGCAAGAAAGCCAACTTGAAGAAGATAATTGAGACGATTTTTGCTACATCTTTTCTAAAGAAGCGGACGACAGCAAAGCAAAACTTTTTTGATGTCCGATTTATATTGCTAATAAATGTGACTACTCGCTGCTTATTAGGACAACATATTGAGATAGTTGGTGATGATTCATTGCTAGTGACACTACTTAGAGGGGCCCTGAAACACTTTTTTATATAAGTCGCGAAATGCATTTGAAGTTAAAATAGACTATTTCAGAAATACTTTGCAGTAAAATCTACTTCTATGCGTTCTGCAGAAGCGGAGTTATTAGCAATCAAAGATAACCTTTGATCCCCTTCGCGGTGTTCCCGCTCCTTCTTTAAAGTTTTGCACTGCGAAGGCTACGGCGAAGCGGGGCGTTCTCGCAACGCTCCGCCTACTGAACGTCATCAGAGCACGCAGCTCAAACTTGATTTTGGATGTTCACGTAGAGGCCAGTATTTTCGATTTTGGCGCCTACGACGCGCCAAACGCTAAACTAATTTGTCCTCAGCGAGCCGCAGTGAGCTCTGCGAGCAGGCTCGTCCCGGCACCCCACGACGGCCGCGGTATTTACGCTACGTAGCTGACAGCAGCTACATGCAGCTGTAGTGCGTATGCGCAGTGGCTTGAGTGCGCGCTCGTACTCATGTGCTCCAGTCTGACCGTGCTACGTAATGCGGACCGGCTTCGTCCTGCACCAGCTTGACTGACGGATAGTAGCAACATCTAAATTGCGCATCTTGAAGCGCTGTCAATCGCTCACTACGAAGTGACGTCTTCGTAGTGAGCGGCCAGGAGTGAGCGCACGCTGACAAGCGTATGCGTGGTCTGACCTTAAGTTTCGCGTGCTTGAACGCTAGTTGAGTGTTCAAAACTGATTGAAATTAGCGAGACCAAGCGAGACTCAACGGCTACGACACCGATAATCAGTGCGGCCAAAGTTGAATTCCTGCGTGGGTGGCCGCTGTCGAGCATGAGCAGATGAAAGTCGGCTTCTTCCGGAAGTACGTAATTCTTATCGAAAGTTGGAACTCAGATTTTGACTTACTTCAGCCGGTGTAGTAAACTGCGTCAATAAATATACGCAGTAACAGTAGGAAGAAGCGCACTGATCCAAACACCTTTCTTGATTGATGTCAGCTATCGACCAAAAGCGACAGTCTATAGGAATCGTGCATATTACGACATGTGCAAACTGCCGGCAGCTTCGAAACGGCTGAGGATAAGGCCTCGTTTGAAAAGAGAGTGTTTGAGGAAAAGGTGACGTCACGCTCAGCTTGTGAGCTCCGCGCGCCACGCACGACTGCAAAATTTGGCTGAGTCGTTCACAGCAACGTATGCTGTCCGCGGACTGTGTTTTTTCACCTAGCCCGAGGGTCAGTTCAGTACCCCTTTAAGGACGAAAAGAAAACCAACGTTTAAGTGGCTACATAGGTCACACAAAGGCGGCATTTGTTCAATGGTTTTTCAGTTCTCTTTAGAAAGCAAGTCAAATAAGCTGTAAAATTTCCCCAAGAAAAAATTCTTCCTTTATATAATTATTCACCGTTTACTCCTCGATAAGTAAGTCTCACAGATTATATATGCCCTTATTCTTAAGCACGATGTCATGCACAGAGCACTTTTTTTAGCTATATTTAGCTGCAGTTTTGTACACAGAAGATTTCAGTGTTTTCTCTCGTGGCAGCATTCTTCAGACGATCACTGGCAAAAAAAAATATTTTATTATGATAATACTTATGTTACATAACATTCTTTTTACTATCTAAACAAAAATTGCATCTTATCGCTTGAGGCATTGCTGGCTCAGGAGAGATACGAAATGTTTATGCTGGTCCATGGAACCCAAGGTCTTTTTGAGATCATGCCACCGTAAGCTGGCAAAGAAGCTCTTATCGGAGCAACCGTCAGCGCTGACTTTTTTTGACCGCCAGTCCGTGGTACGGGCGTGCTTGTGCAGCGTGCCATCGCAGCTGTCTTGCGTCTTCTTTATCACCCTCTTCTTCAAGCAGTCTGTTTATCATAACCGTGGTAGATGACAGGCGTTTTTACGGCTGGTGAGATGACGTGCTGTTTATCATAAGTATGATGAGTGACAAGTGCGTTTACGGCTGGTTAGCCACTGTGCAGTGCCGCGGTTGTCTAGAACGCTTCGTTATATATATATATATATATATATATATATATATATATATAGACGGAAAAGAGCAGCCTACAGTGCTGGATATGGCAATGCTTTGTTCTAGTTCTTTGGGTTTGTTTTTTCGTGTTGAGCATTAAATCTACAAATGCATCAAAGCATGATCACATTATAGTAGCTTTGCACAGAGCAGTAGAGTGAGAGGCACTCTCTTCGGGGACAACATCGTGGTACAGTGCCAGATGTGACTGACAAGGTTGTGTGGCGCGTTCTTTCAAGAAAAAAAAAACATTATACGAGATGCACGTATATGCACCTGTGCGCCTGCCGTGGATAGGGCGCGGAACAAGTATGCAAGCGAAGCCTGCTAGGAGACTGCGCAGGCAAATCTCCAAGCACAGCTCCCAGTACTAGAGGAACAGTCCCCGCGTTCAGACTAATTTTCGTACGTACGAGCATTCCTTCACTGACCGACGTTAGGGCACCTTCTACTGATGATAGCGGTCAGTGCGGTAGCGTAGAGATCGCTGCGGCAATGGTCAGTAGCGGACGGCACTAAGGTAACAATTTTATGTGAATGCCGAGGTAGTCGCCGCTTACTTAACACACACGACGAAACACGAAGCCGTGTGAACAGGTGTCATTTCGGCCCTTTCGTTGCTTTTCCTTCTTTTTTTTTTATTTCACACCACGCGCGCAGTAGTCTCATTGAAACTGTTCCGCCTCCTGCAACACTTCCCGCCTCTTCTGTGGCCACAGTGCTACCGCAGGATCCTGGCCCTGGACCCGGGCAACGTACAAGGCTCGCACAACCTGTGCGTCGTGTACGTGGAGCGCGGGGAGCTAAGCCGAGCCGAGCGCTGCTTCAAGCACGCCACCACGCTGGACCCGAACGCCACGTACATCCGCAAGCACCTGCAGGTCACGCAGACGCTGCTCCGGAACCGCTCGGTGGACGCGGAGCGCCGCTCAGGCGCTGCCCTCGCTGCGTCGGCGCCGCAACCGCCCGTCCTGCAGCCGTTCGCTGCCGCCGCCGCCGCTGCGTCGGCTTCCAACGCGCAGTGACTGTGGCCGGCCAGCAGCGGCAACCTTTCTGGCAAGAGCCGTGCGCCGTAGAATGCGCTCCGAGACTGTGCACACGGTTCCACGGGAGAGCGCGACCAACGTTTGAGACTGTTGGCCAGCCAACGCGGTTGAAGGGTCCACCGCCACGCACCGTCGTCGGTGATCGCCCAGTGGCGACAGCTGCGAGTGCCCTCGAATTGTCTCTGACGGTGTTTTGCAAGGGGCATCTGCGAGCATTCCTGGTGACTTGTGCGCGCCGTTGGCTTTGCGCGAGGACCTCCCGCGACACTATGACGCTTGTGCGACGACCTCCAGATACAGAAGGCGAAGTGGAGGGAGGAAAGTCATTTTTTAGTGGTTGTACAAAAGCCACTCTAGCTGCATTTTCTTTTTTCGTTTTGCTCCGAGAATGTAATTGTGCATCTTGCTGCACGGTGATACTTACAGTGGCACATTCCTCAGGTTACAGGTCGTACAGTTAAACGAGTGGCGTATTCGTTGCTTGTCAGTAGGAGCGAGTGGCTCACCATGCCTGTTGAAAGTATGTGTTGTAAAGGCTGAACTGTGAAATGATGTGTCAAAGGTAGGCTGTTTTCTGACTTCGGTTGAGGGAGAGAGTACATGAACACTGTCAGCCTTCGTTATAGAATCGAATATTTTCGTCCAGACAATATGTAAAAAGCAAGTTCCTAAATCTTATGGTAAACCGGCTGCACGATTAGCTCGTTTTAAAGAGTAAGAAGAACCTTTCTTTTTTTTTTTTAGTCAAGATATTGATATGTTATATAACCCCCTGACATAAAAATATTTTTTGTAATTGAGATAAGGGGCGCTATAACGTAAAATGATTCCAAACTCCTGACGTCAAATTTACGTAACCACCGACGCAAGCATCAGGCGGTGACCCGCAGCGTTCTCTGAACAACCCAATCAAACACTCTCCTCGTTTAGAGGAGGTCACCTTTGTTCGCTTTCGAAACCAATAACATTGTCTACGCTCAGAGCTCGGTATTCAGCGGTTTTTCTTATCTAATTGGCTGACGAGAGGCGAGGAGCATGCTCTAGTGGAGAGGGTTTTGATGGGGCCGAGCCAGCACAGTGAAAATAGATAACCGCATGAAGAGGGTGGTGCCGGCTTCTCCGATTGGTCCGCTTCGCCTTGCTTAGGTTGCGGTGGCTTGTCGAAAATCGCGGCGGCGTGCAACGGAAGAATAAGAATGCCGCTAAAACGGATCCTCAGCAAGGAAGAGTTGACAGCGTGATGTCGTATGATGCCGAAATGGCTCGATAACGTTTTACTGCCACGCAAAAAGGTTTATCATGCGCAAATAAATACATGCTCACCGGCTGGTGCGAGTAGCGAGGGCCTGAGCGATCGGCGGGCAGCCATCTTTTATTCCTTTCGGAACGCGGCAGTCTGTGGCTATTCAGAAAATTTTCAGTTTTGTTCGGCATATTAATGCATTTTTTTCGCGTACACGTCACTTTGACGTGGTGAGTTTTCGCGGTTTTGTGACGTCGCGTGACAGTCAGGCGAAGTGGGCGTAGCCAGAAAACATTGGACCAATAGCAGAGGGCTAATGTTGAAGAGGCGTCGAATCAGAAATTATTATTTTTCTTTTGCGCGGTTTAATCATGCATAATCAGTGTGTACGCGTTATATCAGATGGGGAGCTATCGCGGTTTTCGTGACGTCGCGTGACAGACAGGCGAAGTTGGGAGTGGCCCGAAAATGTTTTGACCAATCGTGGAGGCTGATTGCAGAAATTGGAATCAAAACAGTTTGGAATCATTTTACGTTATAGCGCCCAAGGTCTCTTTTTGTTGCGTTAACTTGCATGCAGTAATACGAAAGAGAAGTGTCACACCAGCTTCGTGTAGTAAATGTGAGGCATCGGCAATTTATGAGCCATGAATAGCTTATTTATGGCTCACTGAAAAATATTGACATTGCTTGCAAAATCGCCAAGAAAGCACTGATCTTTTGCATTGTTTTACGCGTGGACGTGTTGAAAGACGGTGATATCGTCACATTGGTCTTACAGAACTATATTGTCAAATTCATCATTGTACAGCGTAATATCCTGCGTTAACGTAAAATAATTTCGTAGGTTATCCTCAGCGCGAGTGCTAATGATGCGCATAATTCGATCTTCTGACTTCATTCACGGACACAGCAAGAAAACCTGCTCGTTTCTTGAAATGAATTTGCTTTTAATTTTAAAGGGAACAATAATAATCCTCATCCACACAGTCTATATGGCCGCAATTTAAGCCTCAGCGCTGCATGCTTAAATAACTAAAATATCCTCATTATTCATACCAAGTGCCAAATTAGATGTATGTCAAGAAAGAATGAATAATCTTTTTTTTTTTTGCACACTGGTGCTTCGATGCTTATTCATAGAACTAAGTAATGTTAAATGCCTCCTGCAATTTCACTATAAACGTCAATGATGGTATTCTGTGGTAGTAGCGCTACTGTTCAAAGCCGAACTGAAGCGTATCTTCATCATTACCGTCCTAAGTTCTTAATGGCTTAATGATAACAAAGGCTCCTGTTTGTCTCCTGTTATTGTTTCCCATTCAATCAAGCATCACAGATTTTTATTTGATATTCGCGTTTTTTTTTTTATAGCTACTAATCCTGAGACCCTGCAAGGCGCGCGTCAGCGCGCCTTGCAGGATCTCAATAAAGTTTTTTAACCAACCAACCAACTGTTTGTTTCATTGTCGCTAGTCGCGGTAGTTCTTTTTTTATCTACTCGTTACCGCCGTCACTAGATGGATGATTTTGATAAGCACGCTGCATAAGCAAAAGAGTCATTAACTCATTTTCGTATGTTGACTTTTAATAGCGCAGTAGCTGACTGCGGAATCGAACAAAATAGTCGAAATGCGGGCTGTAAATAGATGGTGTTCAAGAAAAAGAACGTGATCAAGAAATTGCGGTGAATGAATGTCACAGCGTGTATATTTGCACCTTGTATTGCTGACCAGTACTTGTGTTCGCAGCCGCTAACGAGACAAGTGATCTATATTTCGGCAACTAAAAGTCAAACATTAAGAAAAAGCACGTATTAAAATATATACATATATATATATATATATAAATATACAAATATATTACGCTGTGCATATGCCGTTTGGATACTACGATGTGAGCGCCTGTACATAACGCACACTGTAGCTTGTACATACTATAGGGTGAGTATCGGACGGGCGTATATATGAGATGTGAAGTCGTTCTATTTTGGAGTATTGCGCAAACCACGACTCAACATCAAACAGGTCTGTCTCTTGTCTGTGTGCGGCGCATGTGTTATGACTGGTGCTTCTCAATGTACACTACAACAAGAAAGAAAAAAAGAACTATCGTTAGACTGATGATGCGTATGGAGGCTGTTTAGCGGACGCAGGCATGCGATGGATTGTACATAGATATACTGAGAAAGACACAAAGAATTTTTCTATTAACTCAAGTGTGAGCCAGAAAACTGTTTTAGGGACCACGGTGGCACTTAGATAGAGCAAAACGTCGGCTCGGTAAGTCTCTGATCTGCGCGCTCCGGGATAAATTCATTGCTTCTGCATTCCTTTCTTCACCCCCCCCCCCTTTTTTTTTTTTTTCCAGCAGCAGCCGCTTCCCTGGTTTGTGTTGCGTTGCGTGGACCGTCCGCTGTCGGCACTCGGTACCTTAAATATTGTCTATGCCTGTATGCTTGAGGTTTACGAATGATACTCGCCGCGTCAACTCGCCAATGTGTGCACAATATTGCCGCTTTTTTGCACCCCCTCATCCTATTGCTTCATGCTGTTTTGTGGTGCACGTAATTGCCTTATCGCCACCCCGACCCGCAACGTTGTCCCTTCCCGAGTTTGGAAAGGTTGTGTTTATATTGTTCTCGTGTGTTGAACGCTTGGGCGAGCGCTGTCGCCGCTTTGCGTCTGTATTCTTGTTTCAATTCATGGCTGTCGGATGCGTAAGGAAAGACTTGCGGTGTTGTTGTCGCTTGTGTTTTGGCGAAATAATACAATATACTTCGTAATAAAGGCACACATAATGCTTTCACTCGACTGTTCCTTTTTCCTGTCTCCTCTCAATTAATAAACGAAACTCCGGTTTACTCTGCGTGTCCAACAATATACTTCGCGGCGTCCTTACCTATATACTTATACACGAGCGCCCGAGCTGGCAAAGGCTAAAACCACGTCAGCCGGGGCGGCGCGCACTAGCGCCGGCCTTCATCTGTATCCGTCCCTACTGACAGAAGTCGAGGCCACGGATATACAGGAGCGCAGACTCGCGCCTGGTAAGGCGTTCCAACTATAGTGTCTCGACGAGCAGACGCTTCGTGGTACAAATTACAGATGGCGCAGAAACTTGTAACCAACACCTAGAGCGGCGTCGCCAGCAGCGGCTTGCCGCGAGATGCGCAGCGAGGCAGTGTGAGCTTTCTGTTTGTTGGCAATTCACCGCAGGCCGCGCGTTTCCGCTGTTGCCCACGTGGCGCTCAGAGCGCGCATGCGAGCCATGCTTGTCGCCTATAGCTGCCGAAGTTCGCAGGTTATTTTGTTCATCAATGAAGAAAAATATAGGAGGGAGCATTACGTCACGCAGCCAGCCTTGGCAAGCGAACGCTTCGTGTAGCCAGCAGTGGTGGCCCAACACGTGACCTCTTGCGTCGAGATCGCGGAGAATCGAGATTTGTCGACACGTTTGGTTACCGGTAGTTTTTATTCGGTGCGTGCTCGGCCGGCAGCTGCTCATATACATACAGGAAAGAAAAAGATTTTTCCTTGTTTTGTTTTTTCCCCTTAGTTTTGTTTTTGTTTATTTCAAGAGTTTCAAATGGTTTCGGATGGGTATTGAAAAAAAAAATCAACCGCGAGTACTAAAGCCTACCGCGAGCTATGACGTAACCTCCGTGCTGTGACGTTTTTATCACGTGTTGGGCCACCACAGTTGGCGACAATCGCGTTGCGGTATGCTCCCTCCTATATTTTCCTTCCTCCATGATTTTGTTGGTTTGAAATGCACTAACATGACAATAAGTGTCATTGTCATGAGAGCGGCTGTAAACAAGCTAAGCTTGTACGTCGGTACGTCCTTAGTCAAGTTACATTTGTTAATATTAAACTGAAACGAAAAGCTGAAGAAAGTTGACTCACATTTGTGAGCATTCAGTATATCAGTGAGATAACATCTGGTATATAGCTTTTCTCACGTGTGCCCGTTTTCGTGACCTGTGTGTGTTATTAGTGGCACGAGCAGCGAGTGACACTCGTTTCTTAAGCAGCGACTTCCGGTCGACCACCGACTTCCGGTTTGTGCGAATTCAAAAAATGTTTCTAAATACAAAATAAATCATTAGAAATAAAAACTGTACGAAATCGATGGTTCTACTTAATGTTGATGATAGATATGACACCAGAGCATGAGTTTAGTTACAAATTGAGTTAGTTAAAGAACAGGAATGATTAGAAAATAATTAGAAGTCACTAATTGCAGTACACCGAAGCTCGGCGGTTTGGTGGTTTGGCTCCATGCGCTTGGCGGTTTCCCGTCAGTTCCCTTCGCCATGGAAGTAGACGACGAGGACGACGGGCCTAGTGTAGTATAGTGTAGTGTAGTGCAGTGTAGTGCAGCGTAGTGTAGTGTAGTTTACATCGTTTACATCAAGAATTCACCAGCATTCTCTGTGTGTATATCGTACTTCACTTCACACAAAGTTAACACAAGGAAAACACAAAGTTATCCCAAACAACACACTAAGGTGCACCAACGCCGAGGTGCGAGTGCCACTAGCAGACACCTAAGTCAAGGATTATGGTCGTTTCTCATTTTTTGAACTGCGAGTTGTGGTAAGCTTCATCCTGTGTCACGGCATGCTTCAGCCAGCGAGCTGCAGCATGAGATGCTTGCAGCCAGGCTACGATGACATCCACATTTAAAGCTTTCAGGTTTGTTTACCGCACATCGCACAGCTCTATCCGTCGACTGTTAGCAGCATGCAGTGCCCTAAATTTAGTAAGGGCATACCGCAGGCCCTTAGGAACATCAGCACAGTTGTTTCACACTGGAACTGTGCACGCATAACTGCAATTATATTCAGGTGGTGGTCACAAATGTAATAGCCAGACTGGCACTCAAGCACAAGGCACTTCATTTTACTTCCTGAAATTAATTAAATTAAATTATGGGGTTTTACGTGCCAAAACCAGTTCTGATTATGAGGCACGCCGTAGTGGGGGACTCCGAAAATTTGGACCACCTGGGGTTCTTTAACGTGCACCTAAATCTAAGTACACGGGTGTTTTCGCATTTCGCCCCCATCGAAATGCGGCCGCCGTGGCCGGGATTCGATCCCGCGACCTCGTGCTCAGCAGCCCAACACCATATAGCCACTGAGCAACCACGGCGGGTATTTTACTTCCTTCTTGGACCATGGGCGCTATAACGTAAAGCTATTCCCATATGTTGCTGTTCAGTTGCCGTTGTTAGCCCTCCGCGATTGGTAAAATATTTGGAGGGTCACGCTCACTTCGCCTTTCCGTCACGCGACGCAAAGAAAACCGAGAAAGCTCCCCAACTCAAAATGACGTGTACATACTGATTATCCATGATTAGTCCGAACAAAAGCAAAATCTTTCTTCCCGATTCTATGCATTTGTCACCATTAGTCTTCGCGATTGGTGAAAATGTTTACGGGCCACTCCTAGTTCGACAGTCTGTCATGCGATGCCAAAAAACGCCTAAAGACTCACCACTTGTACGCACTAAAGATGCATTAAATGCTGAACAAACCTGAACATTTTTATGCTTTCTTTCTTTCTTTCTTTCTTTCTTTCTTTCTTTCTTTCTTTCTTTCTTTCTTTCTTTTTCTTGTTTTTTGTTTTTTTTGTTTTGATTAGCCGGAGACTGCCTCATTCCAAAAGGAGTAGAAGATGGCTGTTCACTGATCGCTCCGGCGCTGTATACTCAGAGTTGCCAGCGAGAATTGATTTCTTTGCGTAAAATAAAAATTTTTGCATGGTGGTATAACGTGCCCTTTCGGCACGTATACGACATCGCTCTGCCAAATCTTCACTGGGCATCCGTTTTGGCGGCATTTTTAAGCTCCTGTTGCACGCCGCCGCAAACATTCGCCACTCACCCCAAATTCAGCTAGGAGAAGCGGACCAATCGGAGACGCTGGCACTATACTTTCGTCACCCGGTTATCTACTTTCACTACGCTATCTCGGCCCCACCGAAACACTCTCCTCTTCTGTGCGCTCGTCGCCTCTCGTCAGCCAATTAGATAAGGAAAACGTGTCGCCGTAGGCAATGCTATTTGCTTTGAAACCAAAGAAAATTCACCTCCTCTAAACGTGGAGAGCGCTTGATCAAACTGTTGAAACAACCTTGCGCGCCCGTGCTTGCGTCGGCGGTTACGTAAATTTCACATCAGGAGACTGGAATAAAGTCAGAATGGGAATAAGCGTTACGTTATAGCGCCCCAATCTACTGCCCACAAGCACCATCACAAGCAAATATCCGGCTGCTGCTCCTCGCAGACGGCGCTCTGTTATCGCCTTTATGTGCACTAGTAGAACTTCAATTGGTAGCTTCGGAGACGCAACACTTTTTCACTCTTCGAGATAGGCTGATCGCATCTTAACCGGTTGCACTGGCAATGGGCACACCTACCCATCTAGCCACTATACCCGAGCCTCCCTCAGTATATGGTACCGCCATCTAGTTTAGGCGCCTGCAAACGCAGCCTTTAGTACACCGTGAATTTTGAATCAAAGTTTTCTAAATAGCCATCCGATCTTTATGAAAAATATACGGAACGTTGTCCGTGCCTACGTACTACGTGTAAGTGCTTCCTTTTGCATAATATTTTGAATATTTTTAATGCCACAAAAATGAGTCGTACCAACACCAAGGTCGATTCACATAGGTCGTGAAGCTTCGGGCGAAAAGCGGTTCAGAACGAATTGTCACCGACATCAGCAAGGGTGGTTATGGGAGCAGCGATTGAAGCGCGACTATGTTTGGAGGGAACAAACATTGCGAAAGAAAAAGCGTTTTATAAATAAAGAGAGACACAGTTAGATTCATTCAACGAAAATCAAGTTCCTAATCAATTTTATATACGCATGGCGAGAAAGGAAGAGACAATTCTGTTTTACTTGATCATTATCAATAAATACCTTTTTTCAGCGCCCACCCTAAGAGCGCCACCCGATAGCGACGGGCGTTGAAACCGTTATGACTTGCAATGCAAGTGTGCAGAAAGGTGCGCTCGTTAAGTTCACCTGTTACAATACGCGCCCCTCACATGTTGTGTTGTTTTGCTTGCCGACGTTTGCCTAAATTTGGTCACGTGGGTAGTTTCATTGTTTCTTAATCTATTCAGTCATAAGCAGTAAGTTGCGACCGCCAGATAATTGTTTAATTTAGTTGTTTTCATGCGACAGCGCTGACCGACGGGCTTGGCGTCCGACATAAGGACGAGCACTCTACGCAATCTACGCCCAAAGCGTTCGTCGGCCTCCAAAGAAAGTATGTTCTGTGCAGCGAATGCTATTTCGACACGCGTACGGCTGACCTTTTCCTGAATCGCTTTCCGCGCTGAAAGCTCGGAACGCCCGTCAAGTCGTATGGCGGGGCATTTGAATATACAATTGTAATGGAAGGCCTCCGAAAACAAATGTCGCGCCTTTGAGAACAAAATGACATCACTTCTGTTTTTAACGGATATGACATTACATTTTTTTTCTTCCGCCGGAAGTGTTCCCTCCTCACACAGATGGCGCTAAGCCCCATGAACCGCCGATGAACCGCCATGTTTTGAACGTATGGGCTTCTATGGACCAACACGGTGGCGCCTATGCGGTCCCCACTTTTTTGGCTAGCTTTTCCTCTAGAGTCAGTATAGGCACCGTGCATTGCAGTTTGCGCGCGATCTATGCGCCACTACAAGTGAAGTTTTGGGACGGCCAGTGTCAAAACCAGCAAAACTGGGGAGACGCTGTATACATTCGCCGTGATACTTTCGATCGCTTATCACGAAAGAAGACTGTCCGAGTTGGGAAAATATCAAACTGCGCATGCTCTGCATATGATAGCACGCGTCCGCAATCGATATGAGCAGCGGGAACCATTGTGAGCTTGATATCGTCAAAGCGCAGGGCATACCTCTCAAACGAGCGACGATAAGGAAGCTGTTGTCGTTCGAAATGGCGTATCATTTTTATCGCCTCTCTAGCGGCCGGCGTCGGCAATACTGGGGCGAAACATGAAATGTCGTAGCGCCATCTGAACAGTGAACGGTGCCCATACTAACTCTATGGTCCCCATACAAACTTAGAGAAGGGAAACTGTACCTTCCACAGTGCAACGGAAATAAGCATAGCGGTGACGTTGTGAACTAAAGTATGTGACCGAGAGATGGCGCTGGCAAAATCAAAACTAATATCACCATCATTACGCAGTGCGCAATATGGCCGCTACGGTAGCGGTTCGTGGGGCCAGCGCCTCCTCTATTTTTTCAATGCCAGTGCAATCGCCCGCTCCGAAATGGGAGCCGCTGGTCCGCCTTAGTTCAGTGAGTTGCCTCGACGGGACGCTACCCAGAGGGTACGACCAGGCGGTGGACAGTGGGGCTAGTTTCGGTATTGGTAATTAAAGCGTCACCATGACACTGGTAGCCAGAGGAAGATTCAGTAACTTTTGCATATGTGCCTCTATCTTTTCAACCTACATAGCAATAAAGTAAAATCATGCAATTATTTGTAGAAATAAATTGTGTTTTTTATCTTCTTTTTTCGCATGCTATATCTTTATTTAATCGCTTAACTTGTTGCGCCAACGGGCGGCGCTTTCGCTCTTATCGCTTCGGCTGCCATTCGGTTCGTCTGCTGCTGCCGCTCTCTGCACCTCTGCAAACGTGCGCACCTTTGCCTTCTGCTGTTCGCTGCAACATTTTGTTTCTGTATCGGCCGGTGGCTCCAGCGATGTACGAAAAACAGAAGAAAGGCCCCAAGTCGTTCCGCGCGGCTCTGTGGTAGGCCAACACGGGAAGGGACAGCAGGGCCACTTTTTTCCGCTTTCAAGAGAATGAAAGGTAAGCACGCTTTTTATGCAGTTTTAATGTAGTGA
The DNA here is from genome assembly GCF_013339745.2 of Dermacentor silvarum. NCBI lineage: Eukaryota > Metazoa > Arthropoda > Arachnida > Ixodida > Ixodidae > Dermacentor > Dermacentor silvarum. The sequence goes on along the minus strand of NC_051154.1, from coordinate 70,082,007 downwards.
CGGCTTCCGTACGCTGTACATTGTGGTACGCTGTGTACCACAACGCTTGCGTATGCTGTGGTGTGTATAAATGCATTGAAGTTACCTATCGACAGCAGCTTAAATTCTGAGACGAGTAAGTGCTATAACTGACCCGCTGACGGAAATTGCGTTTCGTTATATCTCGGCGACTGCTATTCGCTTTATGGAACGAACTAATAACTTTGTTGAAGATCCTTGAATGCTTGCTGCACGGACGAAGGGGTTAAGTTAGAGACTTGCCTGTTCTTGGTTAGACATTCACAAGGTGCGGAAACCAATTGAAGGAGCGCTGCGCTAGTGCAGAAAGCACTGCAAGCGCTGTTTTCTTCACGTTTCTGCTACGGCGCCGGGTGCATTTTACGTTGCGCAGCGAAATTAACCGTGAAAAAAAAAAAAAAGAAAACGCCTGCTTGTCTGTTCTTTATCGAATATTCATCTGCAATGTGAGATGTTCGCGGTTAACTGAGAACTAAGCAGGCGAGCAGATTTTGTTCAGAACGAACGATTTTACCTTCGGGTCAAGTCGCGCTGGCGCGCAATGCGTACGAAGGTGCTTACGTCGGCGCTGAGCGAGCCACGTGCTCCCGTGTTCCCGCAAAGTATTGCTCCTCCTGTGCAAAAGAAATTATTCTATAGTAGGAAATGCTCATAGACCGTTGACCAGTGGTTTGCAACTTTTGGAAGATCGTCTTCCAGTAATAGGCATTCTGCAGAACTAGGAAGACAAGGAGTAAACAAAAAGGTTGAACTAATCCGTCAGTGCCTTATTGACAAGTGAATAGGAAATTCAGTGATCAATATAATTTAGCTGTAAGAAACTCATCATTGTTTTCAGACAGCTGTTGAGAAAGCTGCATTACCAAGCTTGTTACTTTATATAGTAGCAGTTAAAATAAGAATTTGGATTGTTAAATTTTTTTGCCATGCTTTCAGCATAAATCCCACAACAAAATATAATAAGAGTTGACGTACAGGTACTCCCAGAATAATTCGGAATGCCGGTAACGCAGCTGCTCGTCAGCGGAGCGCGCCGGCGGATAAATACAGGCAGGATCTGCGCATGCGCGGTCTCCCTAGCGAGCAAGTTTCGCTCCCTATAGAGTATCTAGATTGGCGCTGTATTGCTCCAAAATGGCAGCGCTAGGTGCCCTTCAGCGTTGTGCAATGGGGGCTGGGCGCATGAAGGTCCGTAGGACAGTATGCACCGTAAGCTATAAATAAAGGCTTGTGGATTCCTTGCAGCCTATTCTCGCCATGATCTGCATCCCGTCTGAGAGATAGCAATGCTTTGCGTGTTTACGTGAGTGAGGCCGCTTGGCTACAGCGGCATCGCTGCCTTATTTTAAACCGTGTTAGCCTGTCCTGCGAAGTATTAGTTCTTGTTAAATTATATCCGGATCCGTGTTACAACTAGCTTCGTAATACTAGGACAATTTCGGCTATTACATGACCACTCCCTTAGCAGGTGCGTCTGCGATAGTGGCAATAAAACAGTGTACAAAATTAAATAAGGCGGCACGTTTATCAAGGTCAATTTCACGCACAGGATGTGACTTAATTCCTGCAACGCGCACCCTAATAAACTGTTCACGACTCCAGTCATTTATTGCGTGCCAATAAATCACGGAATCTGGACCATTGGTAGCGAGTATCCTTACATTATGATCGCGTGTCGGCGTTTGTTGGCGTGATACTCATTTTCTTTTTTGCTCAGAGGGAATATAAAATGATAATCAAGGGTAGGCTGTGTGAGTTGCATGCAAAATATAGTATAAAGAACGTAGTAAATCTAAATAACAGGAAGAACACTGGGTTTATTTTTTCCAGTGAAAACAAAACGAATCGAAACGTACTGCTGTGTTTCGTCTTAAGCGGTTGGCATGTTCCGCTCACACTATCTCGCGAATGCGCCATCCACGCGAAGCGAAGCTTGTAGCCTGCATGAAATTGACTCGTAGAGCGCTTCTACGAAGTCCCTCCTCTCACCAAGGCGCTTCCACCCGCGCGTTATGGCGAGCCAGAGCTCGTCGGCACTGGCATCTCCCAGATTCAGCTTGGACAAACTTTCCTTCATCGTGCCCCACACGATCTCCATAACATTGAAGTCTCTACCTTTCTGAGGCCAGTCAAGAACGCGAACACCACGTTCTTGTAGAAATGTTTTTCACAGCTCTGGTGGTGAGCACCGGGCTCAGGTCTTGTTGGAACAAATACCGGCATCTTTAAATGGCCCGTTCAGAGCGTATGGCAATAGGTAGAAGTCCAGAATTTCGCAGTAAGCTTCAGCTGTGAACGATGGGGACAGTCGCATTAGCGGACCGAGGCCCTCTTTGCTAATTGCTTCCCAAACGTTGACAGCACAGCGGTCGCTGCTGTAGATCTCGGAAACATACCCAGGCTCATATCTACACGAAAAGAAGGGAAGAGATAATGGTCTTTCCAGATGAAATACTCCTTGCGCGTCCGAAGAATTTTGTGCTTTTATTTAAAAATCTGAAAAAAAAAAGGAAAATACCTGCAGGGGGGTTGTATGGTCTCCATACGCGGCGCTCTTGATCCCATCTAGATGGAAATGTCGATTCATTTGAGAATATGACTTCCTTCCATTTTTTTCAGTCGTCCAGCGCTCATATGCCCTGGCACACTCAAGGCGCCGGCGTTATTGGCGCTCCGTAATGTGTGGGTTTTGTGCCGCGGCAAATCCACGAAGACCAGCCTCTCGCATGCGCCTTCTAATTGTTTCCGCACTGGCTTGCAGGTTGAGGGTTGTCCTGATTTGGCAGGCGCACTGAAAAGGATCAGCAACGGCTGCAGCAACAATGAGAAGGTCGGACTTTTCCCACGCGCATCGGTGTGGTCCGGATCGCGCTGCATCTTTGAGTCGGCCGTCATCATCCCTGTATGCTTGGATTATTCGGTATACCGCACTTATAGACTTTTCTGTGAGGCGGCATATCTCGCGTCAAGGTATACCTTATGACCAGAGCTTAATTATATTTCTCCGCACATCCATCGGCACTCTTTTCGGCATGCTGCCTCGATTGGAATAGGGGGGAATTCGTGTAACTGTCATGGTTTAAATATGTTCGTGTCTCTTTGTCAATCGAGCCGCCGATATCATCACGGTGGCATCAGACGAAAATGCCGCTCTTTGGCAGCGCTAGTCACGGTCACCTACCATAAATATTTTGAGCCAATGATAAATACGGCCCAGATGAAAAATGGAAAAACAAGGCGGCCAAGCATGTACACACGAGCGCTTATGCTCCAACGCGCGTGCATGCGCAGACACAGCTTGTCACAGACAAGCCCAGCCCCCCTTGACAAAACGTTAAGGGGGGCTGCCGTTGTGCAGCAACGCAAACTAGATACACTAGGGAGCCACGCTTGCTCGCTAGGGAGACCGCGCACGCGCAGACCATGGTACTACTTTTTCCACGGGCGCGCTCCGCCGGTGATCGGCCGCGTACGTGTGTGGCGTTCCGAATTATTCTGGGAGCGCCTGTACATTAATTGAAAGCGCTGTTTTGTGGAAAGAGTGCTGAAATTTGTTCCTTCAATTGCGTTATGCGTAAGCATAAAAAATTACTTCTTTTTTTTTTTCCAGACCACTGCTCCAGCACGGATAACTCCACCTCGTCTGTGTTTGGGTATGCGAAATATGCTGCCTTCAGTCTTTCAACCGGTCTCGCTTAATTATATTTTTTTGCATGAGTAATCACAGATAACTGCTGCGACAAACGATTTGCGTTGGTAAGATTGTCTCATGCAAAGTGAAAAGACATGACTTTTGCTATCCAGAAATTTTAAGAAGCTTTATGTATATGCGCCTATAGAATGTGCAGTTTATACAGTATATGCGAGATACTCAGGTCTGCAATATTCTTTTGTGTATTGTATCTCTCGCTGTACAAAAGTTACTAATAAAATTGCAAAATAAACCACATTTCTTTGCTTGTTATTGTCTTGCCGAAACGCAGTAGCCACGCGCTATGACATGCTGGCTCACGTATCATAACGGAATAGGGTAACATTTTTTAGCAAACACAGATGTGCTGCTGGTATTTATTCAATACATGAACCACACACGCAAAAGGAAAGTGTCGTTACAAAAAAAAAAAAGAGGCTGAAAATGACAGCCGTTAGAATAATGCAGACTGTGGCAGCAAACGGAACTCGTGCTAGTTTCCTCTTTCGTCTGCTGAGAAAATCGCACACTCGTCGAGCGCATTGCAGATAAGCAGGATGGCCGTCTCCCCCTCGCGCATCAGCAAAACCGTTGCCATTACAGCAGGCTTCATTTTTTAACTGATTTTTTTCTCAGAAGCATGGCCTACCAAGCACCAGGGGAGAAACTGGCGCTCGTGATGCAATTCCCGTTTACCTGGGGTACAGTGGCTAGAATGGGGAAGTGTGACGAGCGGCACGCAGCGCCTACGGGGCGCATTGAAGCTGCCGGTAGGGAGCCGCGAGACAGCGCGCGCTGTCGTTGACACGTGCATGTGCTCAATCTGGTGAGGATAGACTGGTTAGTGCAGTGGCTCCACTTGAACAAAGTGAGTTGGAAAGGGCATAAAAGAGGGTTCCTACTAGCATGTCGACAGGTCCTGATGGCATCCCAACTATGATAATAAAGACATTGGGCCCAAAATCTAAGAAAGCATTAAGAGAGGCAGTGAGCAAAACGATAATGGAAGGTAAAGCCCCCGACGGGTGGAGACTGAGCAGGATGAGCATGATATACAAGGGAAAGGGAGACAAAGCCGACATAAACAACTACCGTCCCATAACAGTGACGTCAGTGGTTTACATATTGCATATTATAAAGTACAGACTGCAGGCATGGGTGGAGAGCGAGGAGGTGCTGGGGGAACTACAAAATGGGTTCCGGAAACAAAGAAGGTTAGAAGATAATTTGTTCTCATTGACACAGTGTATTGAAATAGCAGAAAAGGAACACAGGCCCCTATGGCTCGCATTTCTGGATATCAAGGGAGCCTATGACAGTGTAATCCAAAAGGATTTGTGGGATATACTGGGCACTCTAGATATGGAATATGGAGTCAGTAATCTTTTAAAAGATGTCTACAAAAGTAACAAGGTGCTTATAAAGTGGGAAAACAAGGTATCTGGGCCTATAGAGATACAGCAGGGGCTTACGCAGGGGTGCCCTCTGTCACCTCTGTTGTTCATGCTGTATTTACAAGGATTAGAGAAAAAATTTTAGAGGAGCGGACTTGGGTTCAACCTTTCCTTTTTCAAGCAAGGAGAATGGATTAAACAGTCATTACCAGGACTGATGTACGTGGATGACATTGTACTTATGGCTGACAGCAAGGAAGACTTGCAAAGAATAATGAACATCTGTGGTAAAGAGGGAGATAGCTTAGGTTTGAAGTTTAGTAAAGAAAAATCGGCAGTCATGATTTTTAATGATAATCAGGGCAGCGAGCATAGGATACAGGAAGTTACGCTGGAGGTAGTGGATAAGTACAAATATCTTGGAGTGTGGATAAACAATGGGGCTGAGTACCTAACAGAACATGAAAAACATGTAACGGCTAAAGGTAGCAGAAATGCAGCTGTGGTGAAAAATAGGGCACTGTGGAATTACAATAGGTATGAAGTGGTGAGAGGGATTTGAAAAGGGGTGATGGTTCCTAGTTTGACTTTCGGCAATGCGGTCCTGTGCATGAGATCAGAGGTTCGAGCAAGGTTGGAAGTTAAGCAGCGAGGGGTAGGTAGGCTTGCTTTAGGATCGCACGGAAATACACCAAATCAGGGGGTACAGGGTGACATGGGATGGACGTCATTTGAGGGCAAGGAAGCTAGCAGCAAGATAGAATTTGAGGAGCGATTGAGAGAAATGGCAGAAAAGCGGTGGGCAAGGAGAGCTTTCAGTTATTTGTACATGAGGAATGTTGACACAAAATGGAGGAAGCTGACCAAAAAATTGTCAATCAAATATTTGAACTGCAGGAGGGGTGCAAACCAGGAAACAGCGGTTAAGAAAAAGGTTAAGGAAACAGAGAGGGGTCTGTGGAAAACGGGGATGCAGACGAAATCAGCACTGGGAACATACCGAACTTTCAAGCAAGAAATTGCCAAAGAAAATATGTACGATAATTCTAGGGGAAGCTCTTTGTTGTTTGAAGCCAGGACGGCAGTATTGCGGACTAAGATGTACCGAGTCAAGTACCAAGGTATAGACACGTTGTGCTGTGCGTGTGGAGAAGAGGAAACGGCTGAACACCTCATACTTTTCTGTAAAGGGCTTAACCCTACAGTGCAAAGCAACGGGGCTGATTTGCAGACAGTGCATCATAATTCGTGTCTGAAGGGGATGAATTTATTCACAAGACATTTACAGAAGTGTCATGAAACATAGGTCTCTCAATGATCTAGTAGGAAGTGAAATGTCCGCCGTTTTCTAGCACCTTATTGATGCGTGTGGGCATCGACTCGTACAAAGATTCAGTAATCTCCGGTCGACCGCGCAGGCTTTCCCATTCTTGTGCGATCGCTTGCCACAGCGTATCGGCCGTGCGGCCGCGGTTGGCTCGTGTGGACAGCCGTTTCTTCAACATGCCCCAGACATTTTCTATGGGATTCAAGTCGGCGCCACATGGAGGCCACTCAAGCTGGCAAACAGCATGTTCTTCTAGCAATGACTGGACGATACGTGCTTTATGGATCGGGCTGCGGTCGTGTTGAAAAAAATAGCAGCCGTCGCTGAAGGGACCGTCCAGCGCATACGGAACGAGGTGTCTAGTGATGACGTCGCAGTACCGTGACGCAGTGAAGGGCCCTTCCAGACGCACAAGGGGACCAAGGCCATCTTTGCTGATTGCTCCCCACACGCTCACGGAACACCGTCCACTGGATAGAACACTCTGTGTGTAATTAGGCAGATATCTGCAAGAAATAGCATACAATTGGGTTCCAGCGGCGCGTCTAAAATGTTGTGATTCCTCTTGCGTATGAACTTTATAATGCTGTTATAGAGTTGCAATAGAAAACGTGCAAACATCATTAGATAGTACTGAAAGACTTACTGGCAGCTTTTAATTAGCTTCAGAGTAAGTAGTACTATGAAACAATCGTTAATGTTTTCAACATAATACCACTACAGAAAAATCTCGTAATGTCCAAAAGCTCATTTTACGTGAAACATGTTGTGATGCAGAATTAGCTTCGTGAATTAACTGCCAATACACTGTAAACACACCTGCAGTTTAGTGGACGCCAAACCCGCTTCCGTTGGTCCCAGCGCGTGGAAAAAGTTGACTCGTCGCTAAAGATGACATTGCCCCATTTCTCTGTTGTCCAATCTTTCATTGCTGTAGCGAACATGAGTCGTTCTTGTAGCTGGCTGTCTGAGAGGCAGGGCTTCTGTGCTGCTACGAAAGACTGCAGGCCAAGCTCACTCAGCCTTCTTCTTACAGTCTCAGACGATACCGTGAGCGAGAGCGCTTCTCGGATATCCTCTGCACTTTGAAAAGGATCAGCCACGATGGCGGCCGTAATCAGGTGGTCCTCTTCCTCAGTCGTGGCCCTTGGACGCCCACTGCGCTCCATATCTGTGAATCTGTCATCGTCGCGGAAAGCTTGAATAATCCTATTCACGGCAGTCCGGCTCCTGTTGGTTCGGCGGCAGATTTCGCGCTGAGGTATTCCCTCTATAAATAAATAAACGCATAATGTGCCTTCTTTCGTCAAGTGGAACACGCAGCGGCATCTTTCCAAATAGGCAATCACCACGTGGCCTGAAGCAAGTCTACTACGTTTTCAGCGACTGATGCGAAGATGCGCCTATGTGTGAAAGAAAATTTTCTATGCATCCGCTTTTTCTTTATTTTTGATGACAGTGAAACACCTCCCTACCCTTTCTCTCAAGACGCAGAAGCAGCAACACTCATTGGACCAAGATGCTGCCAACCAAAGTGCGCCAGTAAACGTCGCGTAAAAAAAATCGTCGCAGCGCTTCGTGAAACTTATCTACCCACTGGCACACCAGTCGACAAAGGTTGCAGTGATTGCTCCGATACTGCTATCAAGCCAGATATGTGGCGGTCTTATCGCAGACAGCGCTCTGCGTCAACACAACGAACTAACAATGTCATGCACGGGAATAAAAAATTAACAGGCAGGCGAGTACCAAGAGGGCTCATATCCGGGAGAGCGCCCCTGTCGCCGCTAGGTGGCGTACCGCTAGGTGGCGCGGATAGGCAGTCTGGCACGCGCTCGCGTGGTCCGCAAACTTTTGTGGTTGACTGTACGTGGATGACATTGTACTTATGGCTGACAGCAAGGAAGACTTGCAAAGAATAATGAACATCTGTGGTAAAGAGGGAGATAGCTTAGGTTTGAAGTTTAGTAAAGAAAAATCGGCAGTCATGATTTTTAATGATAATCAGGGCAGCGAGCATAGGATACAGGAAGTTACGCTGGAGGTAGTGGATAAGTACAAATATCTTGGAGTGTGGATAAACAATGGGGCTGAGTACCTACAGAACATGAAAAACGTAACGGCTAAGGTAGCAGCATTTCAAATGCAGCTGTGGTGAAAAATAGGCCTGTGGAATTATTTTTTCAATAGGTATGAAGTGGTGAGAGGGATTTGAAAAGGGGTGATAGTTCCTAGTTTGACTTTCGGCAATGCGGTCCTGTGCATGAGATTTGTTTCAGGTTCGAGCAAGGTTGAATTAAGCTTATTTTTAGGGTAGTAGGCTTGCTTTAGGTGTTTCGCACGGAAAGTGGTACACCAATCAGGGGGTACAGGGTGACATTGGATGGACTTTGTCATTTGAGGGCAAGAAGCTAGCAGCAAGATAGAATTTGAGGAGCGACGTTTGATTTTTTTTACCCTCTACTAGAAATGGCAGAAACTCTACGCGGTGGGCAAGGAGAGCTTTCAGTTATTTGTACTTTCATGACTCCGGAATGTTGACACAAAATGGAGGAAGCTGACCAGAAAAGTCAGTGTCAACCTGTTCAAATATTTGAACTGCAGGAGGGGTGCAAACCAGGAAACAGCGGTTAAGAAAAAGGTTAAGGAAACAGAGAGGGGTCTGTGGAAAACGGGGATGCAGACGAAATCAGCACTGGGAACATACCGAACTTTCAAGCAAGAAATTGCCAAAGAAAATATGTACGATAATTCTAGGGGAAGCTCTTTGTTGTTTGAAGCCAGGACGGCAGTATTGCGGACTAAGATGTACCGAGTCAAGTACCAAGGTATAGACACGTTGTGCTGTGCGTGTGGAGAAGAGGAAACGGCTGAACACCTCATACTTTTCTGTAAAGGGCTTAACCCTACAGTGCAAAGCAACGGGGCTGATTTTTTCAAAGCATTCGGGTTTAGGGACAGTGAAGGCAAAATAGACTTTAAGCGGGTAGAAATAACCAAACAGAGGTTATCTGATTGGTGGATAAAATCAAGGCAGGGGTGAAATTTCACCCACCACAAAGTACAAAATAGGTTAATAGTCATGGCTAGGTGGCGTATGCCACCGCCCGGTTTAAAGGGTTCAGCCTCATCCATCCATCCATCCATCCATCCATCCATCCATCCATCCATCCATCCATTCATTCATCTGAAACTTCGGCTAATAAACGTTGGCTCCGGCTATTTCGGCAGCGCTCATTGGCTGAGGCGAGCTCGCGGGCTGAGTAGCTGTCGTCTGCTCGACGCACCGTGGTTGTTGCGTCGTTTGCGTTCTTTCCGCCGATCTTTTTTCATTTTATTTACAATAGATCGGTGGGGAATATTCTCAGTGTACCGCCACCGAGTATCCGCCTGTCAAAGCTCCATGCAGCTGCGGCAGGGTCTCCGACGCGACAAGCGTCCGGCCGGCGAGCGGGGCCACTCATTCGGAAGAAAGTGATGGTGGCGCCACCTGGATTTTCCATAAAAAATGCCTCAGCGCAGAGCCCTCGTTGGACCCACTCCCCCAATCTAGTAGTACACTCTAGTTTCACGCTATAATAGTGATATAGTGCCTAGAGTAAGTATATTCTAGGCACTGTAATAGTGAGAAACTCTATGCTCGCGGCTAAAGTCCCCATATCAGAAAAGTACCGCCATCCTTTGATAAACGCCGCTTCTCTCTCCTGTATCTCCGATTGGACGATGATAGCGCGCGCTTTTCCCTTCTTTATAGACGTTTTCACGAGGGCGCTTCCGACGGTCTGGCGTGGAGAGTATATGTCAGTGTTGCCTGCTCGGTCTGGACTGTGAGCTTGCCTTGCGCTTGCATTGCGGAGTGGTAGCTTTCCTTCGATGCTTCCGTTTATTTTTGTCACGAATGACTTACGCTCGCAAATAATGGCATATATACTCATCAAAAGGCTATAGGCCAGCACTGTGCAT